>NW_020664585.1:8961506-9084345 GCF_002925995.2 Terrapene triunguis
GGCCCTGGACTCTGGCATGGGTCCAGATACTAAGGTGCTCAGATATTGAGCGCGGTATAAGAACCTACAGAGACTAGAGAGTGCTCAAGTCTGTTTACCATCAGCTAGAATGAATGCCCTTAACTTTTCTCAGTCTTCAGCTGGGTGGGATGAGCAAGGAGACCCTGATGTTTTTCTAAAGCGAGGAGACTGTGCTTATCTTTTTGCCTCTTTGAAAATATGTTGATTGTTTTAAAATGAAAAAATGTGATTGTCTTGAGACATGGCAGATGCCAGACAGGGCATACTCTATACATCCAAACCAACATGGCAGACACTATCACATGCATACTATACATACATCCCAAAAAACAGTACAGAAATACAAATAAACTTGTCGGTCCAAGGCTAGTTGTCTGGTACTCAACGCACATAAACTACAGAGTTCTGATGCACCAATCCCTTCAGAAAAATATTAGTGAATGTCCTAATAGCCAGTCTTATTTGAAACTAAACCATAAAATTCTGCTCTATGTGTTCAAAGGCCTTTTCCATATCTACTGAGGAGATGTCACCGAGTTACCTTGGCAATAAGGGCTTGTAGATAATACCATTTATTCTGGAAAGGAAGATATATTTCTTTCCATGCTCTGTTCTCTCTTCTGCCCTCCTGGGGGGTCCACCTTCCCTTCACTCTACCCAGTTGCATCAGCTCTCAGTGATCCATGTTTAACCCATAGCGACTTCCAGGAACAAGAAACAGCACACATAATATACTGCAAGGGAGAAAAGGTAAAAAAAAGCCTCTTGTAACAGCTGATGATAATTGTTGGTCAGCTGATCAACACTGCGCATTAAAAAAAAAAAAAGAGTGCCCAAAGATGCCACAGATGAATGCATCTTTGTATGTTTGAGACATCATGTTTTCTGCAACTTCACATGACTGATTGTGCGCTTCGTCACAAGTGTGACTGTGTTAGCAAATCATTCACAAAATTGAGAAGCAAATAAACACACTCCTAGCCAAATTTCTCCCTGTGGCTGATATTTATTCAGTTCTATTCCAGCACCAAACATTCCTCCTTACTTACAGAGTGTCTCCGAGGGCCCTGCCCCCTTACTCATTTAATAAATAAGCGTGTCAACCCCAGTTCTGCATTAGGCCACTCAGCAGTCTCCCATGGGACAATTAAATAAAGCGAGAAGAAAACAAAGGATAAATCCTGAATAAACAAGCTCTCTCATCCCCTTACGGTCAGGCTCATGTGGAACAATCACAAGGGGTTACACGCACAAGGCAAAGGAGTGAGCATTGAATATGCTGAGCCAGCTGCCCTCGCCCCAGAGAAACAGACTCACGCTAGTGATATAGTTCAAATGGACACGTAATGGTCCAGTGTGGGCCAGATCCTGAGCCGATGTGAAGCATGCCAGCTCACAGCAATTCAGGATCTGACTCAGACTGTTCAAAACTTCCACCGCCCTTGCTTAAAGGATAAAGGTTGTGGAATCTCCATCTCTGGAGATCTTTAAGAGTAGGTTAGATAAATGTCTATCAGGGATGGTCTAGACAGTATTTGGTCCTGCCATGCGGGCAGGGGACTGGACTCGATGACCTCTCGAGGTCCCTTCCAGTCCTAGAATCTATGAATCTATGGCCTGGTCCACACTATCCCCCCACTTCGGACTAAGGTACGCAAATTCAGCTACGTTAATAACGTAACTGAATTCGAAGTACCTTAGTCCGAACTTACCGCGGGTCCAGACGCTGCAGGCAGGCTCCCCCGTCGATGCCGCGTACTCCTCTCGTCTAGCTGGAGTACCGGCGTCGACGGCGAGCACTTCCGGGATCAATCCGGGATCGATTTATCGCGTCTAGACAAGACGCGATAAATCGATCCCAGAACACCGATTGCCTGCCGTCGGACCCGGAGGTAAGTGTAGACGTACCCTATGAATCTATGAATCTATAAGGGATGAGAAAATCCATTCTACTTTATTATTAAATAGATGATGAAACCTTTGCAGGTAGGGGAAGGCTATAACAATATAGCCAAAATAGGGAAAGAACGGGTTAAAGATATTTAGATAAATTAGATGTATTCAAGTCAGCAGGGCCTAATGAAATTCACCCTTTAGGTTATGTAAGGAACTAGCTGAAGCAATCTCAGAACCATCTGTGAATGCTCCCGGGGGACAGGTGAGGTCTCAGAGGACTATAAAAGGGTAAATATAGTACTTATCTTTTAAAAAAGGAAACAAAGGACCCGTCAGCCTAACGGCAATAACCTGGCAAGGTATTGGAACAAATAATTAAACAATCAATCAGTTTGTAAGCACTTGGAGGATAACACAGTCGTAACTACCAACATGG
Source organism: Terrapene triunguis (assembly GCF_002925995.2). NCBI lineage: Eukaryota > Metazoa > Chordata > Testudines > Emydidae > Terrapene > Terrapene triunguis. The sequence continues at coordinate 8,963,860 of NW_020664585.1, forward strand.
ATTTGTCAAGAACAAATCATGTCAAACCAACCTAATTTCCTTCTTTGACAGGGTTACTGGCGTAGTGGCTAGAGGAAGCTGTAGATGTGATGGATCTTGAATTTAGTAAGGCTTCTGACGCAGTCCCACACAACATTCTCATAAGCCAACTAGGGAAATGTGGGCTCAATGAAGTTACTATAAAGTGGGAGCACAACTGCTTGAAAGACCATACTCAAAGAATAGTTATCAACGTTATCACCATCAAACTTGGAGGAGGTATCCTGTGGGGTACTGCAGGGATCTGTCTGTCTTGGGTCTGGTACTTTTCAACATTTTCATTAATGACTTAGATAATGGAGTGGAGCATATGCTTATAAAATTTGCTGATAACAGCAAGCTGGGAGGACACTTTGGAGGACAGGATTAGAATTCAAAATGACTTTGACAAATTAGAGAATTGGTCTGAAATCAAGATGAAATTCAATAAAGACAAGTGCAAAGTACTACACTTGGGAAGAAAAAAAATCAAATGCACAGCTACAAAATGGGAAATAACTGGATAGGTGGTAGTGCTAGGTGAAAAGGCTCTGGGGGTTATAGTGGAACACAAATTGAATATGAGTAAACAATGTGATGCAGTTTCTAAAAAGGCCAATATCATTCTGGAGTGTATTAACCGGAGGGTCATAAATAAGACATGCACACGGGAGATAACTATCCCTACAGATAACTACTCTGTACTGGAGAGGTCTCTGCTGTAGTTCTGGGTACCACACTTCAAGAAAGATGTGGACAAACTGGAGAGAGTCCAGAGGAGAGCAACAAAAATGACAAAAGATCTAGAAAGCCTGACCTATGGGGAAAGGTTAAAAAACCAGGCATGTTTAGTCTTAGAATCATAGAAATGTAGCGGTGAAAGGGATCTTGAGAGGTCATCTAGCACAGGCCCTGGGCTAAGGCAGGACCAAGTACAGGTGACAGGTGTTTCTAACCTGTTCTTAAAAGCCTCCAATGACGGGGATCCCACAACCTCCCTTGGCTACCTAATCCAGCGCTTAATTATTCTAAATTGTTAGAAAGATTTTTCCTAACATCTAACCCACATCTCCCTGGCTGCAGATTAAGCGGATTACTTCTTGTCCTACCTTCACTGGACATGGAACAAAACCAGATTTCGAAAACTTGAAAACATTTGTGAAACAGATTCTTGTTTTCTGGCCAGCCCTACTTCAAACAGCCCTCTCAGAAACAAACGTCAGGCAGGCAGGGCAAGCTTATCAAGGCCAGGGAATTAAGAGCTTTAAACACACAAATAGAAGCTTACATTTAATCCTCATGCCAATGGGTTTGCAGCCCTGGGTTGCAGAGCAGGTCTAGATGATAAATGTAGGTGCTATCCTGTAAGACCCAGGACCATTCTCAGCTCATAGATTTCAATGGCGCTATGCTTATTTACACCAGAAAAGGATCTGGGCCCATATGCTCGCACTTCGGAGGATCCCAGACTGTTCCACACTTGTTCATTCCGTCTGTAATTAAGCCTTCCACCTAGTAAGAAGGGCTTCTGTGTTCTTTGGGATGTTTCTTTTAGTTGGCACATTCCCCATGACGGGAAGGAAAAATGCATGCTATAAAGCAGGATGTCAAACGTTAAAACAATCTCACTTCCAAGTGCCCATGCACAGCTTATTCTAGCAAAGCGGCTCTTCAGCTACTGTAGACTTGAGGATGCGCCTCAAGGTTTGGTTCAAATAAGCCTCAAAAGAGTTTAGACGCTGACGGTTATGCAAACCTTTGGTCTGCACGATGAGGCTGCGAATCTCAGTTGTTTTCGGTGGCGACACCATCTCTCCTGGTATTTTGGCATCTTTGCTTCCTACACCACAACCTGGAGGTACAAAAAATGAAGCACCAAGTTTGCAAACCTGTCCATGAAGCTCAGCGTCCCGTTTATTTGCCCCGGCTCTGCAGAAGAGTCACACGTTTGCGAAGGAGGAATTCCAGGTTTGTTATATTTGACCAGCTTGTTGTAGCAGAGAATCAGGGTATTAAATGTGCTGCAACAGACCCGATCCTCCTCTGGCACAGCCCTTCACGGCTGAGCTCTTTCCAGTTTACGATTACAGTGAAATGCACAGATAATTGTTTCAAAGTGTTCTGCCCCTCATGGGGTCATCTTTGGAACATTTCATCCCGTTAAAATGGTTTTCCCTGCACACCTTTTGGAGTGTTGTTGACACACTCACTTGACAACGTTAGTCTTCTAATCCTTTTGTACCCTCTTCACACCATGTTGCCATGGAAAGGGAAAGAAAAGCTTTATGAAAACATTGTCAGTTCCTCTGAGTATCTGGGACACGGATTCCATCAAAGGAAGAAAACTGACACTACAGAGCAGTGGCGGAGAAGCAAGGTCTTGGCAGAGCAACAGAGGCAAAGCCGTTCCCTGTCCCTTGCTTTTGAATTTTCCCCACTAGTTTAAACACACAGATGTCGTTTTCATTAGAATTCAAGTCTGCAAAGCAGTGTGGGCTGCTCTTGTCACTCCCAGTCATGGTCTGTGCGGTTTCATCAGGCTCTGTGCTGTTGATCACACACACACACACACACACACACACACACACACACACCCCTCATAGCCTGGAGGTCTTTTGAGGTCTACGTTTAGGGCATTTCTCTCGGGAGTTGGAACTCACCCTGAATGTCAAGCTTCAGAGCATTACTCTGGAAGAATAAAATGGCAATGAAACATCACAGAGCCAGCTGATGTTTGTATGAAACACATTTTAAGTTCCAAGCTGGTCATTAAGGGAAGTAATTCTGGGCAGCAGTTAATCATACACTATAAAGGTCATGCTGAGATAGGTATGAGCTCCTTTGCTTTGGTTCAGTCATGCCAGAACTGGAAAGTGTCCGAGTTCTGAATGGGACAGTTCCTCCCACCTTACTTTATTGCTGGAAGAGGAGGAAAGTAGGTAAGGAACCCTGAATCTGACCTCCTCCCCTACCTCCAAAGGGGACAGCTAGGAAGGTAGACCTGAGCCTGGACCCAAATCTGGTAACTGAGGTCTCTGAGGTCTTGGCTACACTAGGGTACTTTGGAAGCTGTTGTGTAGACAAGGCTAATGAACATTCAGGTGTTTTTATTGCTCTCTCTCCTAGCCCTGGTCTGAGCAGATCTAGATGGCACAGTGGTTAAAATGCCAGAGGCAGTCTACACTAGATACAGCAAGGCCCACAGGATAGGGCACTAGACCGGCACTCAGGACACCTTGTACTCCCAGTTCTGCCACTGATCTCCCATGTGACCTAGGGCAAGTCACTTCACCTTGGAGGTGCCTCTCTTTCGTTTCTCACCCTTTGTCTGCCTGGTCTCTTTAGATTGCAAGCTCTCTGGTGACCGTCTCTCACTGTGCCCCCATGTTTACACAATGCCTAGCACAGTAGGACTTGTAGGTACTTCTGTAACACAAATAATAACGGTGGAGCTGTGTCAGTGCCAGCACAATTATGGGAAATGTGTAGAGAAATGCCAGGGCAGACAAAGTCCCTTTTAGACAAAACTGTGCAAATTCTAATGACTGTTTTTGGCTCAAGTACTCTACAGCGATGGATGTTATAGAAACATGCAAGCTAGCCTGACACAGTAGGGCCCTTGAAATGCAACCTTAGGCTTTTAAACTTTCAGTAGGAACTTTCCATATTTCTGGGTTGAAAGTTGGGGGTTTTTTTTCCAAAGTGTGGTTCAATATGAAAATATTTTTGTTCTTTGCACATCTCTGGTGAGTTGGCTACCCAATAAGCAGCCCATTATTCTCCCTCCGAGAATATCTAACTGTCCTGGCACATCATCATCATTAGAAAACAGGGTCGTAATAGTCACCTTCTGGTGGCTGGGGGAGGAAAACAGGCCACACTTCATTTCTTAAAATGTCTCTCCACTAATTTGATTCAGAATAGATTTTTATGTTCAAATCCGATGAATTAAAACCAGTGAGGTTTAACAACAATGGAATGGATGATATATGAGCTGTTAGGTGACTGAGTTTTACCAAGTACAGTAGAGGAACTTCAGTAAATATGTTCTTAATAAACTGGTGATCATCCAACATACAATTACTGTCCCTTTCAATTAAAGGTAATAGAACAGTTAAGGATGCAAGACAACATTTTCTGTGCTACTCTTTAAATTATTATTATTTCTATGGCAACGATGTCTACATGCTGCAAATAAGATCAGGCCCCATGGTGCTAGCCCCTGCCCCAAACAGCTTACAACCTAAATAGGAAAACAGACAAAAGGATTGGAAGGGAAAACAGAGGTGACGTAACGTTTCCAAGCTCACATAGCCAGTCAGCGGCAGAGCCGAGTGGTTTATCCACTGGACCACACAGCCTCAAGCACTGTCATATTACCTAGGGTTTCAATTTGGAGTTGGGGGTGATGCTGGGGCATGGTCCAAAGCCCATTGGAAGCTAATGGAAAAAGTTATTTGACTTCAATGGGCTTTGGCTTAGACCCTGGGTGAGGCATCAGAGTAGCCATTGTGTAGACACATCAGCAATAGCGGCTGCTTGACGTTTCTGCTGCGGACTTGTCTCGCGCTCTCAATCGGAGGCTCTCGGACTAAAATCGATAAAGACTTCCTGGGAGACTGGGGATGAAGTATCGGCAAAAAGGACTATATTTTTCCTTTAAGTTTTGTGTAATTAAACATAAAACAGCTGAATTTGACAGGTGTCAAATTCCCTCCTCCCTGCTGCACCAAGTAAGAAAAGGCCCCACCTTCAGAGAATTTAGAACCACTTTACTGGATATTCGGGTACGGCATGGATAATAAACCTTGAATTAATGAAAGCAGTCGACAAAAGGCTGGACTGGCAATGGAAGAAAGGTAGCGAAGGAGTTAAATGCTCTTGGAAAGATCACATAGGAATATAAAGGAGGCTGTTAGGCATTCCAGATATATTTCATGCCAATGCCTTTGGAAATGGGGAAAGCAATTCTGGACAGCCGTTTGTTCTGGGAGAAAGGCACGCGCATTCCAGGGATAAGGGTTTACTCACTCACCGGCTGCTCTGTTCCAAAAGGCAACGATGAGTCTCTGGTGTTATTCCAGAGGAAAACGCATGGCATCACATCATGAGTTATTCACATGTGTGGGATTGGTATTCGCGGACATGCCAGAGAAACAGATTTATATTTCACTTAAACCCTGCCGGTTCTGTCAGGTTTCCTTTGCTAGGGTTAGAACTTTGCTTGCAACAAAACTTCCTCTAGGTTGATGCTGACAAAATAGATGTTCTGACCATTGTCCTTTTACATCCCTAAAGGTGAGTACTAATAACCTTCACCTCTCCTGCTCTTTTGGGACCCTCTTTCTTTTTCCTTGCCTGTCCCCTTGTCACAACCCAGTGGCCCCCCCCACTTCATCTCCTCCCCTAACGATCCTGCGGCCTCAACCTGATCACCTGACGCCTCAGGCAGATTGGTAACAAATCTGTCACACCCTCTCACCTACCTTCAAAAGGACCTCTCTTTTGTGCCCTTCCGCTGACCATTTAGATACAGATACCTTCAGATGCCAGAAATATTGTTCTGTTCTATTCTCACACCATGCCCTGCTCACCATGGAATCGAAGCACGAGCGCTGGACAGCAAACACTCACTCCAAGGCCCGCTGTGTAGGGTCTGAACCCTCTCCACAGAGTTCCCAGCCCCGAGCAACTCAGTCCCCATCTACGGGCGCCAACTCAGGCTTCCATATGTAATGGCATTCCATTGCCACTAGGATACCGGCACTACATTTGTATCCTGGCTTATGAAATAAGTATCAGTTCAGAGATCAGAATCTACACGACTTTTAAAAATCATTTATTTGTTTAATGAATGTAGCGCTCATTACAAGGTGCTGGCCTGAGACCCCTGGAGACTGAAGCCTGCCCGTTATCTCCAGAAGAGAGTAACTGTAAAGCGAGGCAGTGGCACTCTACCCCCTGTTGTCCGAACCACCCCTAAGGGGTCAACCTCCATGTCTGCTGATCCAGTCCTTTGTCTCTCTGCTAAGCGGGTAGCATCTGCCACTTGCACTAGTGAGTTGTGGTCACTGGCCTATCAGCAACCAGAGTGAGACCACCCGTTGTTTCCAGAGACATTTGTATTGTGAACATGTTTTGGAAAGGCCGTGTTTGAAGTGCTGAGTTTCTCTTTATTTGCGGGATTGCAGCACTAAGATTTTGACCCGCAATTAACACTCCAAATGCATAAAATTCAATCCATTCACTTGTCACCTTGAGAGATAACCGCCCGAACTGTTTGCTGGGCTCCGTGACAAGCTTTTCCCTCGACTTCAGTCAGGTTCTTATCAGTCACCAAGCAGATGGGCTCCAGCGAACAAAGAAACAACCATTCTCCCTGCTCTCCACAATTGACTCTCTGGCTGCCTGTTCATTGCATGAGTCAGTGAGAACTTAACTACTTATGGAGCTTAGAAGCATTCAGGGCCTTGACCTTTCTTATTGAACTGACCTGCAGGAACCCACAAGCACCTGGTGTTAATTAGCCAATGATCGCTGTGGGTATTTAGGGTTAGGCTAAACTGCAGGATCTAAAATTGCCCTCAAGCCAAAGCTCTGCTCAGGGCCGGGGAGGATGTGATGCTCTGCAGGCATACTCAGGGTTGTGCGGCCTCTCACCACCAGCTGCCCTTATAATTTGCCTGTGCCTGCTGAGGATAAGCTCCCTGAACGCACCAGCAATGCTAGCACTGCCTTCCAGGCCTCATTCTCTCTGTGATAAGCACAGAGCAACCTCCAAGTGTTTCCTGTAGCATCCAGCCCCTTATCCACTGAACACTCACAGAATTACCAGGCCTGCTGTTCCCAAAGGCACAGAACACCCCAGCTTGAAAGATTCAACTTCGGATCACCACTTTGCTTAACACCACAGCACTTAGATCTATTTATAGTGAAAACAAGAATACATGTATTATCAAAGATTCAAGTGATAGTGAGTAAGAATATTGGAAACAAATGGTTACTTATAAAAGGTAAAATCATAGCACGCTTTCCAGAGACTAAACTTAACAAACAGGTTAATCTCCGGTCTATCTAGAGGTTTATCTCACCCAAAGTTCTCTCCAGCATTTTCAGCTGAGCCTGGTTGAGACTCTTCCATGAAACAAACTTGCTGGCCGTTTACTTCCTAGGTGAAGGATGATAGGTGTCGTCTTTGTCTCCCAAATATACTAGAGCAAACCTCTGAGCATGCACCTCAAGACAGGGTGTCCCCCTCTCTCCCCCCGTGCTCCACCCTTTCACATTTGCTTCGTCCTGTGACTTTTCTCCCTTTGAAGTTTTCACAATCCTTCACTAGCATTCAATTCAGACTGGGGAGAGGGGAACTATACATGCAAATTATTTATTCTAGTTCACAATGTAAACAGTCACCAAGATAAACATTCCTCGTCTGACAGAAAACCTGTTTTTCACCTTTGCTGGTGGCCAGTCCCTAGCTGCATTGAATGAACATCATCTTCAGTGTGTATGCAGAACTGCTTACACAACATCTGTGCATGTGGTTCGCCGTAATATTGATGACCAGTGTGACCCCAGTTTTTATGAGAGACCTCACCTGACACACTTTGGTGAAGGAGAATGCGCCTACCAGACCAGAGAATCCTTGTAGCCTCTTTGCACCCCCTTGCCAATTGGCATTAAGAGGTTCTTGGGTTACAGAGAGTACCTTAGGGAGCTGGTTACACCAGCAGAGCTTCCTCTGCCACACATCCTCCACAGACCCTTCTCTTGTCCCTGCTGACGGGTGTGCATGTGGGAGGAGGTGGGTCAACTGGCTCCCAAGAGCACCTCCATCAGCTTCATGCCAGCAGGGAGCTCCCTGGCCACTCCCAGCTGGAATGACTCCTTCGCACTGCCTGGCGCAGTCACTATTGCCGACTTGAGAACCCATCCCTAGGAACGGGGAATCAAACCGTTCCCTTCTCTAAATCTGCTCTGAAGACTTTCTAAGAACTCCAGCCGTTTTTCATCATTCCATTAGAGAGGAGAAGAATGGTTCTGGCTGTATTGGGTTATTTTGTGTTTCCTGATTGTTCGCATAAAGCATGTTGAGTAAACTCTGCGTACATTTCTCTCCCCATTCTCAGTATTTCTAAGGCGCTGATCACTGGGGAACATGAGTTTAGTTTTTTGGGGATTGTTACTTGATGATAAACTCTTTGGGGCAGGGACGGTCTTTGTTGTGTGTCTGTACAGCACCTACCTCAATGGGGTCCTGGTCTATTAATGGGGCTCCTGAATGCTACGATAATGCAAATAAATAGTAAATATATAGAAAAGCCACAAGGTCCTCATAGAATGATAGTAGCCAAATTCTGCTCCCGCAGTTCTCATTGACTCCTTTAGCCGTTCCATGCACTTGCATGCTGGCAAATTGTACCCTGCCTGGCTGCTACCCTCCATCCTAGAGCTGGCTACATTTCAGCAATGCTACATGGATAGCAGGGTCCAATACAGAGCATGGATTTCAAGGGGAGATTCTCAGCACGTGGCTTTGGCAGATAGTGTCCGATTGCACTGCTACTGAAGTTGATGGGAGTTTAGAGGGCTTTGGGATCTCCCAGATAAAAGGTGCTGTACAAATATAAAACTATTAAATATCATGAATGCAGTATACACCTGGATTAGCATTAGCTGCTCTTGAAAAAAGTTTGCTTCCCTCCTCCGTTTCCTGTCTTGTTAGCCATGTTTATTCATTCATTAGAATCTGTAAGATATGGAAAGTGCTTCAGGGTGTAGAGACTCCCTTGAAGTTTTACTACATAGGCTAGAATTGCATTATGAAGCCTCAAGAGTGAGAAATAGGCTTAACTCGGGCCAGAGCACTGAAAAATTCTTTTAAAAGTGCACTGGGAGACTAGATGTCTGTCGGATTTGTGCTGGGCTTGTACCTCTTTGGGTCTGTCTCTTAGAAGAATTCAAATGTTGAACCCAGTTGCGGAGGTTAAGAATTTAAGTCTTTGGTTAATTTGCCATGGTGTTAAATCTAATTAGCACATTATCACTGGCTTTCCCAGCCATAAAACAGCAGGGGAAATTGCCGTGAACTGCTAGAGACAAAAGTGTGTGTCACTTTTGTGGGTTTCCCCCTCTTCCTCCACTTTCCATAAAATCCCATCCCAAAGGAGCAAGCTTGGACAAACAAATGAAGGCGCTAGTGCTGTAATCTCTCTGGAGACAGGAAAATAAATAGGAAAGAACCTTTGTGTGTTATAATCCTAAAATGACATGAAAAAGGCCAGGTTGTTTAAAAAGATACCGATCGGACTGAGCCCAGGGAGGCAATGTAAATGTAGGTCAATTTCACCTTTCCAGTCCACTAGGGTAAATTCCTGGTATTAAATTAAATGGAAGTTGCACCAGATTTCCTTGACAAGGGACGAGAGAGATCTTTTCTCTTAAATCATCCAATCCCAGGTTACTCAAGAACGGTGCTTTATAAATGGGATTTTCAAATGCACTGAAAGGGACTGCCACCTAATTCCCTTGGGCACATTTGATGAAAACCCCACCTTATAACGTTCCTTCTCTGCCAGGCACTTGGGTGAGGGGTTGTTTGAGACTCAGAGAGCCCACTGTTCAACGTGGGGTTATTTTACCTGCTGGTATGTAGTTATGCTGGGGAGGGCAGCCCTTTATATTTGAAATTGTACTGTGAAGTTACATGATTGCTGGGCTGCTGGTGGCTGCCTGTTTACGTTTTATTATTCTTTCTTATTTGCATTGCAGCAGCAGCTAGGAGTCCCAGTCCCACAGCCCAGGGGCCCCCGCGGCCAGGCACTGTACAAACACAGAACAAAGACAGTCCCTGCCTCAAAGCGCTGATCATTTAGAAATCAAATCAATGAAACCTTTTCGAGTGACTGGGTCAGCCTACATTTTTAAAGGACTCCGGTGATAGGGCTTTTATAAGCATCTAGCAGACCTCACTCTTAAACAGCAAATAACTCTAGGCTGTGAATCAAGGAAAACATACCCCAAGAAGGGGTCAAAGTTCACATTAAATGGCTTTTGCTTTGTAAGAAAAATATTGGGCACACTCGGGGGTTGAATCCTCAGCCTTAAAAGCAAGAGGGCGGCTGCATAGCATTTTCCATGAGGCAGCAACTCCTCTGAAGCAAACTTCCTCCCTTGGTCCCAAATAAGCTCAGACCTGTTAGCCTTCAGGGTACACTGCAAGGCACCTCTATTCTCCTGCACATTGCTGGGAGGTGCTGGGCAGGGAAGGACCTGGGGTTGTTGACTGTAGGGCATTGATGTGGGTTTTCTATATGTGGATAGTGGATTAATGTGCTGATGACTGTAGCTTATTGCATTATAAACCATACACACCATTTCTCATTTCTTTCCATGCTCCTGGATTTCAATCACAAAAGTTCTAAGCTCCTGCTCCTGCGGTGTTTCTGCCTGGCTGGACACAGGGACTAATTGGAGATCTCCAAAGGCAGCTTGTTTTCACTAGTTTTACAGCCCTGGTTTGCAGTCTCATGGGGTTTAGAAAAACATTCAAACCTTTGGTGCGTCTGCTGATGTGAACCAGTGCCAGGGCTGAGGCAGAGCCCCAGGGCTGAAGAGTTCCAGATTTTGGCAAGGCTCAGATCCAGATCCATACTATGTGTGCGGTCACGTCTGCTCCCAACCTTTTAAAGTTTACCCACTGCTAATAAATTCCCTGCCTTGCATGCACACTCTGGAACTGGACAGGCCAGGCCGTGTCAGTTTCAGAGAGATCAGGAATTCTCCCCATACACAGGCAGCTTTGACTTAAGTGTTAGGGGCCTCATCTAGGAAAGCTCATCACCAGACCTATTTCTCCTTGGCTATAAGAGGGAGAAAAGTAAATTCAGATCTTCTCAGCAGCCCTTGATTTCCTTCTGTCAGGCAGCAATATCATTACAGCAGACAGATTACGGCTGGGTCCCCTGAGTCCTTCAGCACAAGTAGCACTCAGACACCATTCCCCAGGATGTTCCGAAAGACATGATTAACACTGTTTTGCTCTAATGAAGGATGGCAGCTTGAACGCTGTGTACAGACCGTGCTGAGAGCACTGGTCGAAAGAAATAGGCTGGGAAAATAAGCACCCTCCCCCCTGCCCTAAACCCCCCCATGACATCATCAAGCAGAAGGGCAACCTAACGGCCTTGGCCTCTGCTTTGTAATGGAATCATTAACGATAATGCCAAGCCATCATGCTAAATTGTATCCACTGTTTGATGTTCCCCTGAGAGCTTAATCAGGTTCTCCATACCCAGAGTTATGATTAGGTAAGTATCCATTGCCTTATGCATCGCACTAAATTAACAGCCACTTCTTTTCAGCATTTGGAGGATTTATTCTTTGCAGGCCTTCCTGCTGAAATTAGAGAGATGCTTGGCTGAAGTCCACATCTGCAAAGGGAATTGGCCCTGATTCCAGCCATCAATTGCTGCCTACCAGCGTAGCTGCACTATTGCACACCCCTCCCCCCCAGTGTAAACAAGGAAAGCTGCCATTTGCTCCCGGGAAACAGGAGTAAGAGGCTAAAGTGGACAATCCTTCAGTTCTCCCGCAATCAGGAACTACCCTGTTTCCCCGAAAATAAGACATCCCCCGAAAATAAGACCTACTTCCAGTTTTGCCTCTCGCTGTAATATAAGACATCCCCTGAAAATAAGACCTCCCGGATAATAAGGCCACCCCGGAATATAAGGCCCCGAAGCTCCAGGAAAAATAAGACCTCCCCTGAAAATAAGACCTAGCGCATCTTTGGGAGCAAAAATTAATATAAGACACTGTCTTATTTTCGGGGAAACACGGTATGTGCGGGCAGTGTGACAATACTCACACTCACGTGGCTCCAACTGGATGCACTCCCACAGCTAGAGTTTTTTCCTTCGCACCAGGGCCTCCTATATTTGACTGACGTTAGTATCTTCAATAAACATCCAGAAAGCAGGTCAGCCCCAGGTACTGGGGTCTATGACTTGGTCCTGTGTCAAAATACAATGCTTTTGGCAGCCAGCAATTTGCATGCTGACATTAGGAAGGTGGCAATCCCCCCCCCAGAATCTGCAATCTGTCTTCTCAGTGAGCTGTCTTCTGTTCCCCTGCCTGACTGCACAGATGAGCACATTTTTAAATATAGCATTAGTGCTGTCTAATAGGCTAGTAGCTAGGACTTGGAAATCTGAGTCAGTCTCACTCATTTCACAGTGGCTAAATGCTCTGAGGCAATGCGTGTCTGGGGAAAACGTAGCTCCTCCAGCGTAGCCTTGCATGATGTAATGATTTCTGCCCACTAGTTTGCCAATACAATGCAAAGAGAGAGGGGACATTTGCAGTGTACAAGTCAATCAAATGTTATATTGTTCTGATGGTATGGGTCTCAGTCTTCGCCGGTGCAACGTCATTGATCTTTTATACCACTGGGTATTTGGTTATATTTTTACTCTCGTAGCATACGTGTGAGATACAAGCAAATCTCCTGACCAGTTGTGGTGATTAAAGAGCCCAGTGCATTTTGCATAAATGTTAATGCCTGTGAACAGGCCAAATTCCAGTTTGGATCATGTGGCTGTCTGTATACAGTTCTCCCTGCAGCTTCACTTTTCATGGGAGCCAGGCTTCCCTCGTGAGGGTCTTCAATCCGCTCTCTGGGTCTGTGCAAACCCTGAGGCTGGCTTTCTGTCTGACCTCAAAAGGAGAGAAGCACATGTCCATAGCCCAGGAATTAACATTAACCGGGGCTCCAGAGGCCGTCTAATATTGCTCGCAGCTGCTAGAAACCCCAAGCGAGATTGCAGCCCCATTGTACTAAATGCCATGAGAATACATAGTAAGAGGCGGTCCTTGCTCTGATGATCCACCAATTCAATAGACCAGACAAAGGAGTCCCTCAGCAGGTCAGCGGTAGAAATGGGAATCGAACGCGGATCTCCTGACTGCTGCACCATTGCCTCATCCACTGGGCTTCTGAGTCTCACCACCCACCTCACTGAGAGGCCGGGGGGAGCTCACTCTTCTCGCTGCTCTTCTGGCAGGCTCTGGGTCGGCAGCACAGGGTTAGATTTGGTTTACATTCAAACGGTTTATTGGCAGCCATGGGGACCAGGAAGAATTTTAAACTGCTTAGATTTTGATTGACTTGAGGGGCAGGAGGAGGATGTGAGCAAATCCACTGCTCCCTTTACCCCAGATAAACCTGATGGCTGCTCAGGAGTTTATATAAAACGAATTTGGTGGTCTCCAAAATGCTCCCCAGAAGCCGAGTATCCACATCCCCAAAGACACCATGACAGTCGCCATCTTGGTCAACACTGGGGACCTCAGAGCTAAACGCAGGAGTTGCTCCGCTTGAGCTACAGCACCAGGCTCCACAAATGGCCATTGGAAACAGACTCGCGTTCTCTGCCGCTCAGGCACAGAGAGGGTTGTATAATACACACTGATCGGGGTTACTCCCACAGGCGCCGACTTCCCCGGCTCTGCCCCAGGCCCCGCCCCCACTCCACCCCTTCCCCCAAGGCCCTGCCTCTTCCCGCCCTGTTCCGCCCCCTCCCCTGAGCACACCATGTTCTTCGTCCTCTCCCCTCCCCCCAAAGCTGATTGCAGCAGGTGGGAGGTGCAGGGAGGGAGGGGGAGGCGCTGATCCACGGGGCCCGCTGGTGGGTGGGAGGCACTGGGGGGGTAGGGGAGAGCTGATAGGGGGGCTGCTGGTGGGTGCTCAGCACCCACCATTTTTTCCCCACAGAATCAGCACCCATTGTGACTCCCACACAACATAGGACAGCCTTCCTGAAAGTTTCAGCAAAGAGGCCAAGTACTGAACAAGCCATCTAGTCTACACTTCTTCTTCCACCCTCATTACCGTTGTATCTGAATGCCTTTCTGCAGTGCATTAAGCAACGTGCCGAACATCTGTCACATGAGGTTTGCTCTCCCTCATGCTCTCCCTCGGAGGAGACTTAAACGGCATCTGAACTATTCCAACACTCTTCTTCTTCTCCAAGTCAGGTCTGACACACAGGGCTAGAGCGTATTCTGTGAATATAAGAAACTGAGTCTGCCATCCCGATCAATCCAGACATCTTCCAGAAACCATGAACGCACCAACATTTAAAAAAAACCCGCTAGGTCCCACGCTGAACGATGTCTGTTTCAGTTGTGGGGGAAGCATTTCCTGTATGCAATGCTTCTAGTCTACAAAGCACTTTGGCTTCCTTTGTGCATTTTTTTGCTCATTTGCAAGATGTGAAAATCAGAGTGGGTTGAGTTTCAACTGAGAGGTTGGGCGAAGGGGAAACAAAACCTTTGCTTCTTTTCTGGCTAATACCAAGACACTGCAATATTTCGGCCAATAAATAAGGGAGGGGGTAATGTGATCTCGAATGGAGCAATTATGAAATGGAAATGTCTTTCTGGCCAGATGAATTCCTGACAGTTTTCGTTGGTTGATCTTAGATGCCCATTGCTGCTCAGAAACAGATGAGGTCATCCTTGCTGGAAAGAAAATTCTGCGGTTTAAAGGCCTGTGTTCCTTGCAAATAAAATAAGGGCCAGGAATTCAAACACTAAAGCAAAACTTTGTAAGTATGTCGGAAAAACACATCCCATTTTCTCTTTCCAAATGGTACGACTCAAAAGCTCAAAGAAAAGGAAGAAATATTACAACATTTTAACCATGCTGGCAAGCCAGTGTGTGTAATTTAATTCTTTCCCCCCTTCATTTCCCCTGCCCTGGGCTGCGGTCAGCGTCCCTGCCTCTTTCCACTTCCCAAGTAGCCAGTGTGGTGGGGAGGCGGAGGGATAAGCCAAATCAAAGGGAGACTGGAAATTAAGTTAGTGAAAGCTCAACTCATTTGAGCCCTAATGGATTGAATTCTCTCCGAGCTGGTTGGTAATTGCCTCTTTCCAGAACTGGTAGGGAAAAAGCAGCTTTTAATTTATTTTTTCCTTCCCCTTTGATCCACATAAGACCATGAATTTTTTTAAAGAGGGGAATTCAAGGATGCTGTGAAGCTCTTTAGTTCAGAGGTATATTCCACGGGCAGGGCTGCACCAAAGATATAGTACCAGGCCCTGCCCCCTGCTTTAATCCCATGGCTGTACTGCATGGGCGCAGAAGCCATATGCGCTGGACTTTGGGCACAAGCTCCAAGCGGAATGCCATGGAGTGGATCACACTGGGGCTATGCGGAGGGGGTAGGATCTCCCATATGAAGATCTAAAAGCCCAAAGAGCCAGTGAGGGGCAGTGGGTGCTAAACAAGCCCAGAGGAGGAAATATTTTTTCAGACGGGATGCTCATGGGTGGGAAGGAAAGTACGGACCCCAGCCCAGCTAAGTTTTCCAACCTGATTGTTCTGGTTTGGTGCAGACAAGGATGATTTTTGTCCCAGGTCGATTTACGGAGCAGTCAATCTGCTATGCAAACTACATAGCTGTGTCTATGTGAAACGCCTTGTGAAACTGGTTAGATACAGGTATCGCTACAAACTCAATGTGCCTTGAAACTAGAGCTGGGCAGAAAAATTCCAATGGGATGGTTTTTCATCAGAATCTGCAATTAAAACAGTGCCCAGAGATGGCTCCATTTCAACAAAATTTCTCCAAAAACTCAGTGGGACCCCGCCTGCTTTCCTAACAGCTCATCTGCCCTGCTCCGCTGCAGCCCACCAGGCCGGCATGGGATTCCACAGGTCACGGCTCCGTTCCGGCTGACAGAGTCATTTCAAAATTTGGAGGACGTGTTTCAGTCAGAACTAAACCAAAAAAGCTGAATACCTTTCTCCTCGCTGCTCTATTTGAAAGGCTCACAAGTCTTTTGATTCACCCAGGGGCTCAGTTCCAAGCATGCCTAGGTTGAGTGCCGATCTTTGCACTGTTATCATGCAATGCGGTACAAAGGATGGTTTTGTGGACAGGAACTCAAGAGACCAAGTTTAATTCCTGGCTACTTATCTGGGCCCAGTACCATAGTATCTAAGTGCCTCACAATGCCCCTGGGCGCCAGGGGCACGTTACCACCATTGTTTTACTAATGGGAAACTGAGGAACAGAGAGACTAAGTGACTTGCCCAGGGTCACAGAGGAAGTCTGTGACAGAGCTAGGAATTGAACCCAGGTTTCCCACAGCTCAGGCGAGCATCCTAACCACTAGGCCATCCTTCCTCCTGGCTCTACCACACACTTCCTCTAGATCCTGAAGCAAGTCCTTGTGCCTCATTTCATCATCCCTCACATGGGGAAAATGCTATCCTACCTCACCAGGGTGTCGCGAAGCCAAAATCCATCAATGATTGCAAGGCATGGAGACACTGTGGTGAGGAGGGCCGTTTGCGCGGGTGATGGAAGGTGCCATTTTCTTTGCCAAAAGCGAGGAGAAACCAAAGGGCTCTGACAGACCGTCGCTTTGAGGTGTGCTCGGTCTAGAAACAAAGCCAGTCTCTCCAGGGGACAGGTGAGAACCTATCGCAGATGGAAACCGTGTCGCATTTCTCAGGGCTCTGCGTGCCAGATCATCTCCCTCTGCACTACCACTGTGTTTACATTCTTCCTTCTTCCAATTCTAATTAATAGCAGTTCATTAGCAGGAGGGGACCATTTATAAGATTCAATTAGAAGCCATTTATTTTAATGTTTTTGAACACAAAATGAGCTTGATTTCAGGAAACTTTTCATTAGCATAATCGTCCCATAACAAGATCATCTTCCCAGCCTGACATTTTGACAAGCTGGTGCCAGAAGCAGACGCTGCCTTTGTCGGACGGGACGTCCATTACCACCACCATGGCCGGGAACATCCTAATGCAAATCCTGCTGCCCTCGGTCTCACTTTGGGGTTTGACCCAACCGATGAAGCCTAGACATTTCCTCCAGGCAGCCAGCTTTATTCCTGGCCCAAACTACTGCTAGTTTCTGCTGAATGAAGTTGTTTTATCTGAATCCTCGTCTGAGGAAAGTATGTCGTTTGGTCATGATGCAAGTGCCTGACCCATTTTCGCCACTCGTACCAGCTCTGCTGTCCAGCTCTCTCAAAAGCTAAGGTCTTGTAGCCGGCCAGAGATCGTACGGAGTGTCCTTCTGTCTCCATCTGCGTGTATCCAGATGGAGTAGCCTGCAAGCCTGTCCAAGCGCAATGTGTTTTGTGCAGCTCTACTGTGCACGAACACATGCCCCAGGACATGTGCTGGCCCTAGGAAAGATTCCTGTGGTACGACATTTAAAAAACAAGAGCGCAAAGCAGGACTTTCCCCGCTGTGAATCCCATTTTATTTGCTCCTTTCAATTGTCAGGATATAAAAACATTTCTGCATGACAGTGGCAGAGTATTGCACAGCTATAACAATCTCCACACGGCTGCCAGTGATCGTTCATGAGGTTTCGTTAAAAGGCAGTCAAGCGGAGTAGAGACCAAAGTAGAGGCTAGAGGAAAGCCTTCTTGGTATTCCCTTACACCCCAATGGTCTGCTTTTTACTCCCATGACCCACAATGTTTCATGGCCATGCAAGACTCAAAGGAAGTGGAAATGATGGGTTTCTGCCTACACTTGTGGATAAGCAACAGAGAGGTTTATTCTCTACTATAGAGTCTCTGCACCTACTGCAGAACAGAACCATGGCACCGTGGAGAGGGAAGAAGTGGACCTGGGTGAGTATGGCCAGGAAGTCTATGCACAGCGCAGACCCGTAAGTCCAACATTCCATGCACGGACAAGCAGCAGTTCACACCCTTCACTCTCCTCCGGCCGCGACAGCGTTGGCGAGGCAAGCCGCAGTCACTGGGTAGGAGGATTCTATTCACCAACTCCGAGACTTTACTGCACGTTTCACCTATACAGCCCATTGCTTGGGCTGGGCGCTAATTTTCAAATGGAGCTCCACTTTATTATCCTAACTGGGCAATGACCCCCCACCACCACAAGTGCAGGCAACATCTAAACCCCTGACTGGGTTTCATGCCTCCTGCCTTTCAGGGCTCATTTAGTCAAGCATTTCGTTTCCAGCCTTTGTCAGACGTGATGTGCCCTGCTCTGCTGATTCATCCTTTCACCGTGCCGCTAGCTGCTAAGTCTACTGGGCCAAACCCATAAACTCACAAGCGGGAAGAGCAGCGGTGAGTTGCTGATACCTGGCTGTCTTCCAACACTCTGAAGAGCGTTCTTGCAGTAGACTCCTCTTTGACTTGCAGTTCTCCTAGCCCAAATCTAGCCTTTATTTGTGGGGTCTGCTGTTTTATACCCTCTACTGCATCTTCGCTAGAGTTAACCCGAGTGATCTACCTTCGAGTTGCTTCCCTTACTTTAGCGTACCAGAAGGGAGCGTGGCCACGCTACAGAACAACAGTCGAATTGCTGTTAACGCCCTGTGTCCACACTGGCACCGTACTACCTTGTGTGTGGCACCGAGACTTCTGGGGGCACATCCCATGTTTCGTAGCACTGTAATGAGCTAAGCCACTCTATGAGTAGAAGGCCTCCATCCTGCCAGGTGCCAAGTGCCCTTCAATCCTACTGACTTAATTGGAAACCATTTGATTAAACCTAACTTCCACTGTGCTCTCTCTCAGCACCGTGTGCTCAGTACCCTTTTCCCAATCAGGATGCTGAAGACACACACCACCCCCCAGCCCCACCTGCCAGTATATTGCTATTGTCATGATTTGGGGGTTGCATCCTTACAGCTTCTACTCTGTGCTTCTCTTCACCTCAAGAAGTCAGGTCGTACTTCACACAGACCTATAGAATTGCAATACATTTTCCAGCCACGCTGTTTAGAACTTCTGGGAAGCCAGTTTTCCTTACGGCAAACCTGGATCATGGCACAGTGAGATCATTTTATTTGAATCCTCAGGTTAGGAAATTCAGTCAAGAAGCAGGAATGAAAAGCTGTGTCTCCTCCAAAATACGTGTGTAGCAAGGATATTTCCCCCCTAGAATAATAATCCATGATTTGTTGCCAATATGGAAGATATGTTGGTTTTCCATATACCATATGGGTTATGCATTTCACAAGATGTGTTGTCCATATATTCAAAGTAAAATGAAATCAGTCACTTATGTTTAAGGTATATTGTGGCCCATGTTTTAGATACAAAATTATACTATACGATTATTTGTAGATGCTTAATTTTCATTGGATTTCTGTCAGCAACGATTACATTTCAGAGAGTGATGTTCTAGGACATCCACTGCACAATGGTCAACTGGCAGTGATCCTGCATTGTGAATTTTGCAGACCTGTCGCTGAGAGCATGCACAGCTGCAGTGGAGTCAAAGAGACCCCCTCCTCCCCTGGTACAAGGGCCTCCATGCAGGACTGGGACCTAAGCTCCCAGTGTAGAGTGGAATACTGGCCCCAGAGAATAGGAGTTTTACCACCGATTTCAATGAGGCCAGAATTTCACCCAGACAATCTACTCCCCACTAGCTTTCTATTTCCTAGGTTGGTATTCCTATTATTTATTGCACACTTTGTGCTTACACAAACTCAAGGGGCTTAATCTCACAGCCTGCTCCTGCCTTTCTCATGTTCCCCCACCGCCCTGGAGTTTTGGGTGCACAAGGATTGTAGACCGTAGCCAGGCAATACAGAGGAGCTTCTCCTTAATGTCGTTCAAGCAGTGTTGTCAGTGCATCAAACCCATCTCTTGCTTCTCAGGTTAAAAAAAAAATAAAGCTATTTTTCTAGATATTGCCGTGGTCACCTCTAGGACCCATTTCTTCAGTCCTAGAATGTGTCTTGGGCTATGTGCCTGCAAAATGGAGTAAATATCTCCATGTGGGCTATCCAGACTTTGGGTTCCATATCTGCTTCATCCCTCCTTGGAGTAGATGGGCAAGGAATGGACAGAGACTTAGCTACACTGGCCAATGAGTGGGGGAGGTGGAGCTGAACCGCTCCAGGGCGGTGACCGGGAAGTGTGTGACTCAGAGTCACAACGCCCCCACCAGTCGGCCCCAGAGTGGTGCAGCTCACATGCGACCCCTTGTTCAGGATGATGCCTAAAGCCAATTGTTCTGCATTTCTCAGGAGCATATTTTAAGGCCACATCAAGACACCAGGAAATAAATCACCTTTAGCCTCCTCCAAAGGAATCTACTCTTGCTCTGTCTGATCTGCTAACACGGAAGGCAATTGTCGAAGGTATTTTTTAAACGTATGGGCCGTGCATAGTGTGAAACATAACATCCACTTGCAAAAATATATTGCTTCCCCACATGGGCTTGAAGAAGCCACGGTTTACGGAGCACTCAGCCAGATGGCCCAATAACTCAGTGAAGCTGAATAAAAACCTCTGGGCCAAATTCATCCCTAGTGCAACTGCACTGATATCAGTGGCGTTACAATAGAGTTTAGTGTGGCTCATTGAATTTAACGCAGTACCTGAAATATCTGCTCACAGCCGCAATTTTATTAAGGGGATCTGGGAATCTTGTTTCTGCAGTTGTTCCACCCCCACTCCTCTCAGGCTTAACACGGGCTCCTCCTTGTTTACCCAGCCCATGACCAGAATATTGAACCCGATGGAGCCCGCCTGCTGTTTTCCCCCACACTCATCCTTCCTCCCTGGAAAGATTCCTTCCACAAATCCCCTTTTCACCAGGGTACATGGGAGAGATAGACTAAAATCACAGCTGTATATGTGACCATCGTCCATCTTTTTGGACTCTGTGGGCTGGATAAAATGCAACTGAAGCAGAATCATTCCTGGCTTTGCAAAACTAAATGTTGTCATTTCTGAATGTTACATGACAACACTTATGAAAACGCAGGCTGGGATTGGAAGATGCCTTTAGGGAAAACCAGAGAAGAGATTCAGAAAATCCTTATCATACCAAACCATTCCATATCCCAACAGCTGTTTGTTATAGGCTCACAATATATTGGGGAAAAGTCAACATGGCTTTTGTAAAGGGAAATCATTCCTCACCAATCTATTAGAATTCTTTGAGGGGCTCAACAAACATGTAGACATGGATGATCCAGTGGCTGTTGCGGATCTGGACTTTCAGAAAGTCTTTGGCAAGGTCCCTGAGCAAAGGCTCGTAAGCAAAGTGGGCCATCATGGGTTAAGAGGGATGGTCCTCTCATGGATCAGTAACAAGTTAAAAGATAGGAAACAAAGGGTAGGAATAAACAGTTTTCACAGCAGAGAGGGGTAAATAGTGGGGTACCCAAAGGATCTGTACTGGGACCTGTGCTGTTCAACGTATTCATTAGTGATCTGGAAAAGGGGGTAAACAGTGAGGTGGCAAAGTTTGCAGACAATACAAAATTACTCCATAAAGTCTGAACCTGACTGAAGACTTACAAAAGGGATCTCACAAAACTGGGGGCCTGGGCAACAAACTGGCAGATGAAATGCAATGTTGATAAATGCAAAGTAATGCACGTTGGAAAACATAATCCCAACTATACATACAAAATGATGGGGTCTAAATTAGCTGTTACCACTAAAGAAAGATCTTGGAGTCATTGTGCAGAGTTCTCTGAAAACATCTGCTCAATGTGAAGGCTAAAAGAATAACTGCGTTCAGAAAGAATTGGATAAGTTCATGAAGGATATGTCCATCAATGGCTGTTAGCCAAAATGGTCAAGGATGCAACTGCATCCTCTGACAGTGAGAAACTGGGCCTGGATGACAGGAGATGGATCGCTTGATAATTGTCCTGTTCTGCTCATTCCCTCTGAAGCATCTGGCACCAGCCGCTGTTGGAAGACAGGATACTGGGCTAGATAGACCATTGGTCTGATTCAGTATGGAAGTTAGAATGCCCTCTCGTGATATATAATCTCTCTCTTAGCTACTGCTGGAAGAGGTTATCATGCACAAAGGAGAATTATTGGACTCTAGGGGCTACGTTTTTAGGAAGGACATGCACAGATCTCTCCCTTTCTGTAGTTGAATGTTGTGTGCCTCCCTCCTTCATGAGATTTTAGAGTGTATGGGTAACTGTGGATCACGTTGAGACAGTAGATCATGTTGAGAAAGCAGCCAATTATATGCATTTGATGTCAAGCTTGGGATCCCATCCTAGGCCTTGGAGGTTCTCTTTGGTTGAGCTAAGTTAGCATGAACATTGATTCTGTGCTGGCTTTCAATTCTCAAAGATCAGCTCAATGCCTCAGAGGCTAATACCGGAGACATTTTTAGCACACTGGAAACTGCATATAACAACAATCATCTAATCTTTGAGAAAGACTGGCTGTGTTGAATTTCAGTACAGCAGGTGGCAAGATACAATGAGCACTTTAAATATCACCTGCCTAAACATCTTTGGTTCATACCAAGCAAGTTTATCGCAAACCTTTTCCACCCTCCATTAAACCAAGACAAAGCCTAGAATTTTTCTTGTGCTTGAGCTACATTATAAGAAAACAAAAGCCACAAAAATCTACTGTATCAAGCCTATACTAGTCATCTAATGTTTAACTATTTTGACACCTTTATACTGTTACAACATAAATAATTACCACACTATAACTTTAGGGACTGCATCCAAAAGGCTACAAAAGCCAATGGGAGATTATTCATTGATCAGCTCCTGCATTACCGTTTCTATAGTTAGGGTGATCAAAACTACTTCTAGAGAAAATTAGGACCAGGTGAAAATTCATTAAATTGGCAAGTCATGTTTTTCTTTAGTAGCTAACGGCCTGACCTTTACCACTGAATCCAATGAGAGTTTTGCCATTTACTTCAATAGGAGCAGGATTGGGCTATGAATTGCATTTGGAGATTTGCAAACCAAGATATCTTATAAAAGGTGATTAAAACATCTTTTGATATTATATGGACAGATTTGTTTTTCATTGCTGTGACAATGATTAATAACTGGATCAGAGAGCAAACACTATTAAGATCAAAATCTGAAGTGCCCCTGTCACTTGCCTTATTTGTCGTGCAACCACCTACAGCTCAGTTGGGCGTATGCTTCAACTGGGTCAAAACCCGACACAGCAAGCTCATCTCAGTGCCCGAGGCAAAGCTTGGTTCCTTCTGCTTTATAAGGCATCAGAGCTGATCTGGTAAAGTCGACAATGATGCACCAGGCACAACGGAATCTCGCTCTCTCTACGCCCCGCCGGACTGACCTGTGATGCAGACAGAAGCCACAATCACATTTTCCCTTGATGGACAAGACTGTGGAGGACTCTACTATGAATTACGGTGAGATGGACATGGAGGGGCACTGGACCACTGGAGCCATTTTTGCTGGAGGCTTATGTCTCGCTTTAGCAGGAGTAGCATGCACTCCCCACTAACCCCTTGCCAGCTGCAGTTCACCTGAGAGTGCAGAAATGGGTGAGGCCACACACCCCAGACTGCTCTGTTAGGGTGTCTAGCATGACTGGCAGTGCAGCCACTTCCACCTATCCCTGGGTCTTTGTACCTTTTCCCAAAAGGCACCGACAATGGGCATATACGGTGGGCCCCATTCTCCTGCACCATCAGGCAGCTCTGCAATGCTCCAGCAGCACAAAGCTGCCCCATCTGGCCCATGGAGGATTCCCTCTGCCCAGGGAGACCCTGGTCGGTGAGGAGCTACCGTAGCAGCTCCTACGCTACCCCCATCCTGGCCCGGACATCCGTATGTGCCAACAATCCCTGGCTGGCTACGCAGCTGCTTGGGAGCTAGGGGTACCGATCCAAGGCAGATCAGCGCAGGATTGGGGGAAGCACAGAGGTGGTTTAAAGACACTCTTGTATGTACATCATCCCACGAGCGCATCTTGGCTGCAACTGAGGAGCCAGGCCTTTCTACACAGTCACCGGCTGCCGTTTTCCTGGCTACGACACTCTCGCTTTAAAGAACAAAAAAGCTCCAGGCCCGTCTAGAGGTCGACGTCCTTTCAGTGACCAAACTGAGCAAGACGACAGCGCTGCCAGCATCTTCACCTCCTTAGTACGGTTCAATCCTATGCTAATGTGTGGTTAGAAATGCCGGTGTTCTGCATAGGTCAGACAGATGAAACTTCTTACTGCTTTGTAGGAGGGTTTTTTTTTTTCCTTGGGAAGTCAGAACAGAGCACACTGCTTCCTGCCCAGCAGTTTCCTGTGACTCATTCAGCAAGTTTCCTGGTGGGTGCAGCTCTCTACCAAATTCTGCTGTTCTCACTTTTCTCCATGTGTGTGTGCGCACACGCGTGTGTGTAACATAGTTATGAATCATTGGTCTTAAATAAGGGCACCAGATGCATATTTATATGCTTCATTTTAGGGAGGTGAAAGGAAAATGAGATTGGCCACAGATTAAAACCCAATGCAACCGTAAAATGAACTTGCTCCTAGATCGGTTTGTTCTGACGAGGGAGATAAAGCTTTTCCGAGAACACGGCGAGTCTGAGAAAATGCCAAGTAAGGAGAAGGTCCTTTTACTTGGACATGCCAGCCAAAGCCTAGTCTTGACAGAGTAGCAAGAAATGGTTGCAGCTTTTGCTCTGTAGGGGCTTGGCCTTTGAAGGCTAAATGGTCCAGTGGCTAGGGCACAAGCCTCAAACTCTGAAGACCTGGATGCAAGTCCCTGCTCTACCGTAGAACGCCTGTATGACCTTAGACAGGTCACTTACTCACAGGTGGAGTGACGCCCACTGTCAGAACATTTAACTTTTAGGCACCTAGAAAAAAAAAATCTGGAACACATTGGGATTCACAAAGGCTGAGTTAGGTGCCTAGACTCCCAATACGATGCATGGGGCCAGACGGGTGCCTTAAACTGTGAATCACAACGTGCTGGGAGCCGTCCACAAGAGGGGTGGGGGCTAAGCATCCCCCCCTCTTGGAGATCAGCTAAGCGCCTGAATCCGGACGGCAGGGAGGTGCTGAGCTCTGCTAACAATTCACAGCTGGAAACGCTCTTTGGCGTTAGGGGTCTATGCCATTTTGTGCAAAAAGACGGGGGGGTGGCAGACAACCACCATCTCTCCCACAACTTTTAGCCCAGGGGTTAAAGTGCTCAGCAGAGATATGGGAGACCCCCATCGTAAGTCCCCCAATGAGAAGGGATTTGAATCAGGATCTGCCACCTCACTCGCTGTGGGGTATTCTGAGATGGGGCTCCGTCAATCTCTCCTGCTGAAGCTGTTCCGCTGGCTATAAATAAAAAAATCACTTGAGCCAGAGAGGGAGGACACACAAGCAACTCTTTAGCCTGGTGGTAGGCGCACTCACGCAGGAGTGGGAGACCCAGTATCCAATCCCCTGCTCCAGTTACTCTAATTATTTATTCTCAGTGGAACAGCTTCAATAGGAGGGCTTGAGGGAGCCCCAGGGGTTAGGGCACTCACCCAAGAGGTGACAGATCTCTATTCAAATCTATTCTCCACACTGCAGGGGATGATGGACTTGAACTGGGGGCCGCCCACATCCCTGGTGAGAACCCCAACCACTGGGCTAACAGTGATGAGGAAGACCTCCTCCTCTTCCTCCCCTTTCCCGGGTCTGTTTTGTGTGAACTTGCCCATGGGGCCTGAGCCAGTAGATGGCCTCTGATCAGACCCACACATGAGTTAGACATATGCTAAATACCTGTCTGCACTTGAGACACGACAGCTGTAGCACTTCAGTGCAGACAATACCTACACTGATGAGAGGGGTTCTCCTGTCGGCGTAGGTAATCCACCTCCCCAAGAGGTGGTAGTTAGGTTGACAGAAGAATTCCTCTGTTGACCTAGTGCTGCCTATACCAGGGTTTCGGTTGGCTTAACTACATCACTCAGGGGTGTGAATTTTTCACACCCTAAACAATGAAACGGTGAACCTAACTTTGTACCGTAGACCCTAAGGTTCCTTTTTGCCACTCTAGCAGACTATACAAGCCGTACTGTGGGTGTAAATTACATGCCAGGGCAGTCTAAAAGGAGCCTTAAATGAGAAACAGACCCTCGAGTTCCGGGAAGCTTCCAAGAATCCTCAATCGGACATCCTCGTTGGGATCATTTTTATATTGGTAGCTTATGCTTATTTCACTGTAAGCAAAATCTGCCAAGCCAAGTGAAGAAAAGAGCTGAAGACCAAGTTAAACTCAATTTCCTCTGTTACCATGGTTGTACATAGATTACCGTCCACTGGAAAGCATGATTAGATGGGCTGTCACCATATGGAGGAGAGGGAAGATAGTGCGGGCATCATAGGAGAAATGAAAAGGAAATGCTTTAAGAGAGGAGTAATTTCTTTTTGAGTTTTGGTTTGGTCTGTAGCACTTCTACAGAGATTCATTGCAGGGCCCCCCCCAGGCATTTGCCAAATATTAATTAAGCCTCACGGGGTCCCTCAAGGAAGGTAGGTGCTCTTCTAATTGTACAGAGAGGGTGAGTGAGTTGCCCAAGGGGATTTAGCTCCTCAGTGGGAGAGACAGGAATGGATCTCAAGAGTCCCAATTCCCAGTCCCTGGCTCTACGCACAGTCCAAAGGAGACAGGTTTTGATGGGGTGGAGGGATGGCAGGGGGTGTGTATGGAGAGAACAGAAAACAGTACAAGAAGAGACGGGATGCTATAGAAAATGCTAATGAGGAGACAAATTCCTGCTACTTAAGTGAAATTAGCTCTTGAGTGGATGGAAGGAATCAGTAAGGAGGGCAGCAATGGTAGCACCTTATCCAGATGTGACACATAACCCTAATCCACCCAGCAGGCCTGAATCCATTAGCGCTCTTCCTTGAGGCTCCTGAGTGGCCACCTCTCCTGGCTAAAAACTGGCCATGGCAGCAGCGCCCAGTTAATCCAGAAATAGGAAATCTCACTTTGGCAGCCCCAGGATCACTAGCTTCCTCTCTTCCTACTGGGCAAATCCATCACACAACAACAGGTAAAGAGAAGGACCCACCTGGCCTGTACGTGAAGGGCCGAGGCTGGTCTATGCTTCCTTGGAGCACAGAGTTGTCTCTGAACTCCTACATGCAGTAAGTATCCGAGGGGTAGCCGTGTTAGTCTGGATCTGTAAAAGCAGCAAAGAGTCCTGTGGCACTTTATAGACTAATAGATGTATAGGAGCATGAGCTTTCGTGGGTGAATACCCACTTCTTTGGATGCAGTAAACAGCTCGGAACTCAATTAATCTCTTGAAGAAGTGTGTGTGTGTGGGGGGGGAGAGCATAATAAATGTGCCACTTGCTGAAGCTGTTGGCAGGCTGGGAGTGGGATAATTATACAATATTTCTTGAGCTGTTGAAGCAGCTGTTGTGGGTGCATATATTCTTGCTGTCTTTCTTGCAGTGGAGGAGGAGAATGTGCCTTTCAGAGGGCGGGACAGACAGAGACAAACCCTGCGGTTTAATGTCTCCACTGCACTTAGAGATAACAAGCCGCTTGGTGAGTTTCACACAGCTGTCGTAAGCCGTTCTCTGTCCTACTGGGATTTTCTCAAACTGTTACCCACCCCCACTCCCCAGCAGTATTTGTGGGTTTTCCCTGCCCACCCGTGCAGTGTCCCCTGCCTTGCTGACAGGCAGAAGCAGCTGAGAAAGGAGCTCTCTACTTTCCTCTGTTGGCTTTCCAAGGGGCAGTAGCAGGGGAGGCTGTGCGCAAGGAGGCACTGGAGTTTCCTCCGCAGAACCTCTCGCAGAGCGTGCTGAATGCCTGGTTGGGCAGGCTGCCCATCTAGGGCCTGGATGGTGCCCTGGGCATGGTTGGACCTGCCTTAGAGGGGACACAGAGGGAAAGCTGTTCAGCAGCTGGAGGACTTCCTCAGCCCTTGGGGCTTTTCAGCAGCACGTGCTCTGCTGCATAAAGAGCATCTTCCATCCGTCTTCCCCCTTCCGTGCAGCCAGTGCCTGGAGGAGAGAATGAACCAGACCACCCAAAGAGGAGTCTGTGCAGGACATAAGGCAGGGAGAAGGGCATGATAGAAAGCTGGCTAGACTGTCGGGCTCAACGGGTAGTGATCAACGTTTCGATGTCTAGTTGGCACCCGGTATCAAGCAGAGTGCCCCAGGGGTCGGTCCTGGGGCTGGTTTTTTTCAACATCTTCATTAATGATCTGGATGATGGGATTAATTGCACCCTCAGCAAGTTTGCAGATGACACTAAACTGCGGGGAGAGGTAGATACCCTGGAGGGTAGGGATAGGGTCCAGAGTGACCTAGACAAACTGGAGGATTGGGACAAAAGAAATCTGATGAGGTTCAACAAGGACAAGTGAAGAGTCCTGCACTTAGGAAGGAAGAATCCCATGCACTGCTAGAGGCTGGGGACCGACTGGCTAAACAGCAGTTCTGCAGACAAGGACCTGGGAATTACAGTGGACTAGAAGCTGGATATGAGTCAGCAGTGTGCCCTTGTTGCCAAGAAGGCCAAGGGTATATTGGCCTGTATTAGTAGGAGCATTGCCAGCAGATTGAGGGAAGTGATTATTCCCCTCTACGCGGTACTGGGGAGGCCACAACTAGAGTACTGCATCCAGTTTTTGGTCCCCCCACAACAGAAGGGATGTGGACAAATTGGAGAGAGTCCAGCGGAGGGAAACGAAAATGATTAGGAGGCTGGGGCACATGACTTACGAGGAGAGGCTGAGGGAAATGGGGTTATTTAGTCTACAGAAGAGAAGAGCGAGGGGAGATTTGATAGCAGCCTTCAACTACCTGAAGGGAGGTTCCAAAGAGGATGGAGCTCAGCTGTTCTCAGTGGTGGTAGGTGACTGAACAAGGAGCAATGGTCTCAAGTTGCAGTGGGGGAGGTCTAGGTTGGATATTAGGAAACACTATTTCGCTAGGAGGGTGGTGAAGCACTGGAATGGGTGTCCTAGGGAGGTGGTGGAATCTCCATCCTTAGAGGGTTTTAAGGCCCGGCTTGACAAAGCTCTGGCTGGGATGATTTAGTGGGTGTTGGTCCTGCTTTGAGCAGGAGATTGGACTAGATGATCTCCTGAGGTCTCTTCCAACCCTAATTTTCTATGATTCTATTCTATGATTCTATGAACAGCTTCCCCTGAACTGGTACACACATTCAGGGGCTGGCCAGAACCTGGCTCTAAATGAATTGTGCCTGGCACCTAGGAGCACATAGGGAATGCTATGTGATCACACGTGCATGGCATATGACTGTGCATGCCCGTCGGTTATGCAGAAAAGGCTTCTCTCCGATGCCGGCATGTCTGCAGCTAAAGGAATGTGTTATCGCTCATCTGGCTCTGAAGGGGAATTAAGCTGCTTCTGGGATTAAGGAAGGCAGGATGAATTTTGGTTAGAGTTGGGTGAACCTGAAGACATTAAGGCTCTGCCCTAGTCTGGCAAGTCCGAGCCAAGCCCAGAACTGCATTGCGACATGAGTGATGTTCAAGGCTTCATGCCAACGCCAACCCAGTAGAGCCTGCGCTCCAGGAACCCATTCAGCTGCATGAATCTTCACACTCTTAGTTCCCACCCTGCCAGAGAATCATTCCCTCTCATCCAACCAGATCTATACCAGGCGAGGAAGAAGTCTTTCCCTCCAGCCAAGGGCCTCCAAGTGCTGCCTGCACAGGGCTTGCCACCTTCGCAAGGCCTGGGGCGTGAAAGCCGGAGGTAGGAATCCACCCTGGCTTCCCACCCAGTAGAGCCTAGCACCACTGGCTCTTTCCAAAATACTTAACATTCCACAGCTAAGCTCCAGTTTACACATGCTTCTGTGTGAGACAGGTTTGATAATTAGGGTTTTTTTTCTCCCCCTCCAGACACATTCATCTGGGGATTAGAAAGTGAGTGCCAAGCACGGAGCCTACATTCTCCAGCCTTGTTACTGAGTGAATCGCAATGCTGGCTGGCTTACCGAGTGATTCCACAGACAGATTGTATTCATGCCAAGGGTCTCCAGTAGGCTTCCTAACGGGCAGCTCCCGGGATGGGAGGGGAAGCCAGAGGTGAGCTAGCTCTGCTGAATGTCTAAGTGCTGCACAGTTACTGACTGTCCAGCTCAACGGAGACTAAGTGGGAATAAAGAAAGCCGGACACACATGCCTCACACCTCTGGGAAATAAGTCTGTAAGCCGTCCCCAAGTCCAAGCGAGTCCTTTGCCGATCTGAAGTAATTAGAAGCAAGCTAGAATACCAGGCTCCAAGCCCCAGCAGCGTCTACCACATACAGACCTGCATACGCATTCATTTCAGAACAGGGCCAGTTTTCTGGAGAGTTCCTAGATTTGACCTTCCTACAGGCCTGAGGACCTGAAGCACTGATGTCATTCTCGTGGGGCAGGGATAGTGCTGTTACCCCTTTTAGCCTGCACAGTTGTCAATATTTGGTGTTTTGCAGGTAGTTTCTGTTAGGAAGAGAAATTGGTGGTGGAGTCAAGAATTCCTTTGATGCAATCTTGTTTATTTATCAAGAATGTAAAAAGTCATGTTTCCCTGAGCACAGCAGGATCAAAGAGGGGGCAGTTTCCTTGCTCAGAGTTCCACATCTGCCTTTACAGCCATCAAAAAGCTCTCTCGACTCTCTCAGAGCCACACAAGTGCTTCTCTTGCGGCATCCGGGTTTTCTGCTGCTTTCTCTTGGCAACACTTTCATAACAGAACCAGAAGCTAAAAAGCCCGAGATTGGACGTTTTCCCAAACTCAGAGGTCTAGTTTCAAGTGGGAGCCATGCAAAGCTGTCGTTTCCAATCCAGGTCAAGCCAGTGACTTCAGAGGATTTTTTTGTTAAGCTATTTCCCACCAGAAAGAGAACAGTTAACCAGCAATCTGCTCCCTCAAAGGAACATTTTTGGTCTTGCCTCAGATGCTTCTGTGGGTTGATTGCCTCCAGTTCTTCCTACTGTCCAGAATTCCAACCGCAACAGTCACATAGTAGCTTTCACAGGTTGTTCACTTCCTCCTGATACTGGAAAGCCTGATTAGGGCAAGTCATCTGTCACTCCATGCATTAGCCCTGCTTAGATGAGATACCAGTGCGGGTTATGAAGAGCCAAAGCCACCTTGTTTAGCAAGTCAACTGCAACTTGCTGGCTAGCCCCATCTCAGGCAACGTACAACCGTGAACATGAGACTGGTAATGCTTTGTAACATATCGTTAACCAGCTCTCTTTCCCCTGCATTATTCTTTCCCAGTATTACTCACCCTTTTCATTTTCTGCCCATAGAAGTCCAATAACCTTCTGCTGAAGACTGCAGAAATTTGGGTCCCTGAGCTTCCATGGGTCAGATTCTTTTGTCCTTCAGCAAAAAACCAAACTAATCTAAACCGACATTTAATGAAGACCCTAGTCTAGGTTACAAGGGCAGGTGACGGACTGCTGCTAAGCACTGGATCTCATTCAGTCCCCCTAACGGTTTTGCCCCGGTGTAATTTCAATGAACCCAATGGAGTAACATCAGTGTAAGTGACAGCCGAGTCCAAACCACAGTTCTCCTTCTGTTCATTTTTTTTAATCCCGCCAGACGACAATGAGCCTGATTCTCAGTGGCACCAGGGCCACTTTATGCCACTCTGGTAGCGTTAAAGGGCCCTTTGTATAAATGAGAACCGGGTCCATGGTCTCTATGAGCTAACAAAAGGTGCTCACCACCCTGGTGAAGGTAAATAGAGCAAGATACAGGAGGCGACTCATGGCCCTGTGATTGCTCCGTTTTTGCTCTTGGGTACCACTGTGAATCTTATGGAATGGAGTGTCACACATATACACATTTGTGCTTCAAAAAACAAGGAGGAGGATTAAAAATTTTGATTGCTAAATAATCTATTTCAAAAGGCACTCAAACACCCCAACTCTTCACGAGTGAAACCTGGAAGGATGGGGCAGGGAAGAGCCAAATGCAACTTTCAAGCATGGTTAACTCGCTTTAGTGTTATAGTGATCTATGACAGAGCTTGTGTTTGTTTAGCCACATTACATAATCACTAATAAGCTAACCCGTACATAGCACCTTTCATGCTGGAGTACCCCAGTTCACATTAGAAGCCACGACGGAACCTGCCAGCAATCTGCAGCTAAATTTCCCATTGACCTCAATGGAAACAATGGCAAGATCAGGTCTCTCTAGAATAGTGGAGTAAGACTAAATGGGTCTGGATCCAGTTCAGAGAAAGGGATGGGCACACGCACACACGAAAGGGAATTCCCTCTGCAAAAGTGCTTGCAGCATTCCTGGCTTCATTTCCTGCCTTGGAAAGTGCACAGCATAGGGCAATAGAGGGGATACCAGGTCTCAAGAATCTAAGTTAGGGAACATTACGGGGAGCTGGGCTGATTCTCACTGGATAAAATGTGAGATTTTGAGGTGACTTAATCCAGACAGAATCACGAGAGGGACCGATGAAGCTGACAGACAGTTTTTCATAGTAGGAAAGGATTAAAAAAAAATGAAGAGGTCGATCTAAAAGTGTGGCACCTGGAAGGAAATGAAAGAATCCGCCCCAGACAGGAAGTGAAGGGGATTTTAGATAAGCAGAAGTTCATTACCTCTCTTTTCCTTTTAATTTTCTTCCTTCCTTCGAGTCATCATTTCTAGATCCTGGCCATTTGTCGTCTCTATCATCAAGGAAGCACTGGGATTCAGCATAGTCCATGCTTCATAAAAAACCTGCTCAAACAAACCCTCCCTTCTTTAGCATCCTGAGGTTTCTGAAACGTTGATTCTGTGCAACAAAACTAATTCTCCCAGGTGGCAAGCGTTCCACACGCTGATCTCCTTAAATAGGTTTGCCCAGCTGGGCCTGACAGCGACAAATTATGATAAGCCTGAAAGGTTTGGGCGAACAAACAGAGGAGAAGAAAAAAGGAAAGGGAGTCTACCTTGCTTTTATTAGGATGGCAATGGGGTCAAGATGGCCATTTGGTATTTTACTATCGAAGCCCTCATCTGTCATGGCCGTGTCAGCTCCAGAGTGTGTGTGTGTATGTGTGTGTGTGTGTGTGTGTGTGTATACGCACAACTTCCTACATTCTCAATGCTGCTAATTTGGAATCCCATTAAGCAAATGTTGGACCCTGAACTCTATTCCACCGCTTGCATGCAGTCCAACGCCTACGGATTTCCCCCCCACGGAGGAACATTAATTAAAATGCTTATGACCAATGTTTAATTTAACGATGCAATATCGATTTGGCTGTGTGGTTTTCTGAACATGACGTTAGCCTTCTGTCAGGGAGGGAACCTCTCCTTTCACCCATTCAGCCCCCAATCCATCAAGGGCAAGATGAATGTAAAGGTATAATACTGATCAGCATGATGCTTTTTCCATTTCCAGATCAAACCACGACGCTTGGGAGGATTAAAATGAAAGTTTGTTTTAAAGTCAGCTTAGTCCAGGTTTTTGGGTTTTCCAGATGGTTTGGCCATCTGGGGAAAGCCTTTTTATGCCTTTCACAGAAAGAGCCCTCCATGTGAAATGTGAACTAACATTAAAGCACAAAGACAGATTGCAGGAATATTTTCTTCCTATTTGAAGCAGCAGACTAAAAATACAGATGATGTGTCCAAAAAAAAAAAAAATCGAAGAGAGGCTTTTCCCTTCACCGCTACAGTTGTATTCTTTTTACAGCCTGAATACAGATGTTTTACCTTGCAAGATGAGCTTCCCTAAAATGTATGATGTTGAGCAGTTCTAAAAGGTGAAATCACTTTTTTAAGTGCTGGATACTCCTCTACACACAGGAAACCAGAGGACATGGGAAATGACCAGGGAAAATATCCTTGGATGAACTATGAAAATGAAAGGGATTTGAAATATGCGTGTGTTGGTAGACATTGTTATTAAGTATTAGGAGAACATAATGCTCAAAGAGGACAATGAAAAAAAAGACCACATTCTGCTCTTGGTCAGTAAACCTGGAGTAACTAATGATTTCCATACAGGTACTCCAGATTTCCCTTGGAACTGATTGTGCTCTGTCACACCTAATTCACACCTGTGTAACTGAGACCAGTACTTGGCCGTTCACCCCAAGAGTCAAGTTTGGTTCATGAGGTCTAGTGCTGGTCTGTGCAATCCTAACTCGGGATGGCAAGAGCTTACTTAGCTTTGAGGTCCCATTGATTCACGTAAGCAAGTGCCCACAACTGTGAGGCCCCGCCCCTGCTCACTCCATCCCCCCCACCCTCACTCACCCGCTCATTTTCACTAGGCTAGGGCAGGGGTGCGGGAGGGGGTGAGGCTCCAGCTGGAAATGTGGGCTCTAGGATGGGGCCGGGGATGAGAGGTTTGGGGTGCAGAGACGGACTCTGGTCCGTGGGCTGAGGCAGATGTGGGCTCTAGGATGGGGCCGGGGATGAGAGGTTTGGGGTGCAGGAGGGGACTCCAGTCTGGGGGGGTGGGGCTGAGGGGTTTGTAGTGTGGGAGGGGGCTCCGGGCTGAGGCAGGGGGTTTAGAGTGTGGGAGGGGGTTCTGAGCTGGGGTAGGGGCATGGGAGGGGGTGAGGGCTCCGGCTGGAGGTGTGGGCTCTGGGATGGGCCGGGGATGAGCTGTTTGGGGTGCAGGAAGGGGCTCAGGTCTGGGGAGTGAGGCCGAGGAGTTTGGAGTGCAGAGGGGTTCCGAGCTGGGGCAGGGGTGCAGGAGAGGGCTCCGGGCTGGGGGTTGGGGTGTGGGCTTGGGTGAGGGTTCTGGGAGGGTGCTCAGGCCTGGGGAAGGGGGTGCGGGCTCCGGGAGGGAGTTTGGGTGTGGGAGGGGGCTCAGGGCTGGGGCAGGGGGTTGGGGTGCAGGAGGGGGTTGGGGTGCAGGCTCCAGGCGGCACTTACATTGGGCAGCTCCCCAGAATCAGCAACAAGTCCCTCCGGCTCCTAGGTGGACGGGGAGTCAGGGGGCTCTACGCGCTACCTCCGTCCGCAGGCGCCGTCCCTGCAGCTCCCATGGGCTGTAGTTCCCAACCAGTGGGAGCTGCGGAGCCAGCGCTCGGGCAGCGTGTGGAGCCCCCGTGGCCGCCCCTACACCTAGGAGCCAATGGACTAGTTGCTGCTTCCAGGGAGGCACGTAGAGCCAGCTAGGGAGCCTACCAACCCTGCCAACTGGACTTTCAGTGGCCCGGTCAGCTGTGCTGACCGGAGCTGCCAGGGTCCCTTCTCGACCAGTCGAAAACCAGACAGCTGGCAACCCTAAATCCAGCCATTCATAGATGCTTAGTTTAAAGGGTCAGACACAAAGGGCACTTGAGCACCTAGGAATTGGTGCTCTGGGGTCTAGATCTTTTCAATAAAATTAGCACTGAAAACCCACCCAGCCTTGTACTGCTCTTGAATACACCCAGGGTATGTTTACACTGCAATCAGATGCAGCAGGGTCGGGTTACCTGAGCTATCTTAGCTCAAGCTAGCTCACTACAGATAGCAGTGTAGCCACAGCGGCATGGGCTAGCTACCTGAATACAATCCTGCCCGGGGAATCTGGATATGTACTCTGGTGGCTAGTCCAGGTCGCTGCAACTACACTGCTATATTTAGCAAGCTAGTTCCATCAAAGCTAGTTCAGGTATCCCCACAGTGCTGCAATGACACCTCCTGATTGCAGTGTAGACACGACCTGTGTGTTCAAAGCAGTTAGGGTGACCAGATGTCCCAATTTTATAGGGACAGTCCCGATATTTGGGGCTTTTTCTTACATGGGTGCCTATTACCCCCCCACCTTCTATCCCGATTTTTCACACTTGCTATCTGGTCACCCTAAAAGCAGTACAAGGCCGGGTGGGTTTGGAGAGTGGCAATGCTAATTTTATTTAAGTTCCAGAGCACCAATCCTGAGGTGCTCCGAGGCATCAGACCCTTTAAACTAAGCTGCTTTGGGCAAGCTGTACTCACAGTGGTGGGCGCTTGCATTCACAGGTCACTGGAACCTCATAGCTAGGTAAGCGCTTGCCAATCTGAGTCAGGACTGCACAGTCCCGTTCCTTTCTGCTGTCACTCGCCTCTCAAATGTGGTTTTTACAACTGCAATGAAAATTCTATGCAGAGGGGAAAGCATGTTTGCTCACTGATTAAAAAAATCCATCCATGGTGGACAAGACTTAAAATACGGTCAATGGCAGACAGGGAGCCGGTATGCTATGGAAAGAGAATTTACAGTCGAGGCGAAGTGAGGGAGAAATCAATGTAAGGTGCTTGCATAATGCAAAACTACTGCTGTATAATTATAATTTTATAGTCAATCAATTGTAATTCTGATCTAGGAGTACTGTGTACTAATGTTTGCAGCTGGGAGCTAATTGATAAATTAGCAAGGATTATATACATTTGCAGGGGTTTTGATTTGGCACTAAAACCAGCAAAGCTTTTGCCGCTGTGGCTGACTACACCAGTGGCTGAGGAATTTGGAGCCAGTTACGGAAGAGGGATCTATTCTGCAGTTTGGTTAGGAGTTGTCTGATCCATGACAGAAGCTTTGGGGAAGGCACACATCTCCATGCATTTATTTATTCATCTGGATTACAGCCCCATCTAAAAGCCCCAACTGAGATTGGAGCCCGGTTGTCCTTGGCACTGCACGAATAAGGCTTGATGCAAAGCCCATTGAAGTGGACTACAAGGAGTCTATTGACTTCAGCCAGATTTGGATCAGGCCCCTCACTAGAGAGTCCCTTGCCCAAAAGGCTTACCATTTAAAGAGACATCGCGTGGAAAGCAAGGCAGAGGCAGGCCTGTGACGTGAGCTGGCCAAGGTCACCCAATAGGCAAGTGGTAGAGCTAGGAAAAGAATCTAGGTCTCCCAAAGCCTAGTCCCTTTAAGTGAACATACATTAACACTCAACTCCTAGCCCACTGAGTCGGGGATATATTCCAATGAGGTGTTAGTCCTCTTTTCACCAGAGAAAAAGGAAGTGTTTTGAGACTAGAACTTCATCTGCACAATGCGTATAGTACAGGTGTCTGGACAGCATTACCTGTCTCATATAGACCACAGGCCACTTGGGGCAAGGACCACACGTACTTGGCCAAGCTGAACTGGCGCCCAGCCAACGGCAAAGCATTAATACTATAGATGGGGCAAAGTTATAAACCCCAAATCTAATCCCCTTTATAGTTCTAGGGTGGGGGAGGGGAGTTGAGCTTTGAATCCTCAGACCCAACCTGCTCCTAGTGTTGGTTCAAGATCTGATCCAAAACCGAACCCAAGCAAAGCAAGACAGGGCCTAATTTTCCAGATGCAGGTGAAATTTCATGAGAACAGATCAACATTTTTATCACTGAAGCAGATCCCAAAGTGAAGCCTAAACCCCGATCTGGATCGGAAATTGGCCCCAGGCCTTCTCTCTCACTGGAGTACTGGACACATGAGGGGTTTTTTTTTTTTAAAAGGAAGACACAGACCTTGAGCTGCGCTGCTAACCAATGATGCCATTCCCACTTCTTAACAAGAGATTCCTGCAACAACTTGCCCCTTCAGCCTGTGATAAAGCCTGTCCCCCACAGGTGCATGGACTATGAGGAAATCGAGCAACCCGTTCATTCATAATCCCAATTAAATACAAATGCTTTGTCATCCTCAAGACCATTGAGAGAATCAGCACCCCCCGACAGACACACTGATCAAGACACAAGGTTTATCTTAGGCTAAGGGGGGAATTTTGTGGGAATCCCTTGTTAAAATGTTGGTGTGAACAGTATGCTGAGTGGATTGATTATGGAGAGTTGTGTTCAGTGTGTGTAATCTGAAGCAGGGTGGAGTCAGCTGGATAAAGACTTTGTAGGGAGACAAAAAGGTTTTTTTTTTTTTTTTTTTTTTAAACGAGGCATTAAAAATCATCTACCTGGGGATGGTTAGCAGTATGCAGAAAGGGAGGACGTTAGAAGCAGAGGTAATCATTCCACTGTTCCCTTCAGTTTGGAGGGGAAAAAGTTAACAAGGGGTTCGTGGGAGCCCTCAAGTCACCATGTACACCCAACTTCCTGCTAGCACTCTGGGCACATCGTCCAACGGACAGTTTCCTGTACTAAACCTTCCCTGCCATGATAATGCCGGCACAAGGGCAATCTGCTCACAATGTGCCGCTATGCCAAGAAAGCTCAGCAGAGTGAGTGAACGTTTTTAAAATTAAGTTTTCTTCCTAAAAGAAAGGCCTTGGAAAGTCCATTTTCTATGAAAAAGGAAGAATTTTTCACAAGTATTTTTTAAACTGAAAATATCATGACAAATTTCCATTGACCAAAAACTAGATTTTCAATATACCAAAAAAAAAAAAAAAAAAAAGTAAGTTTCCATATAAAATTTGAAAAAGGGTCAGGGAAAAACAAAATCAATCAAGAAAGAAAAAAAGAGTTTGGGGGAGGAAAAGGAAAAATGAAAACCACTTCCTATTTTTGAAATTTTGTTTCCACAGAAATAGGTTTTCTTTTTTGGGGCAACTCTGAAAGCTACTGAGATGGTAAGGGTGAGTTCTTTGGGGCAGAGACCCTCTTTGTGTTCTATGTTTGTACAGCACCTTGCACAATGGGGTGCTGGTCCCTGCCTGGGGCTCCTAAGCAGCACCGCAATACAAATAAATAGCGCTCAGCTTCCACTTTGGCACCAAATATCTGGCTTTAAAGTAGAACAGTGTGAACTGCTGGGAGCTGAAGTCCTGAAAAAAAAATCAGGCATCAGATATGAACGCTGAGCATTTAGCATTCTGGCCCTGAGCTCCTTTGAAAGTCTAGTCCCATGTGCACAGATTAGGTTATAACCACATATTTGTTGCCTCTACAGTGGAAGTCTAAGAGGGATTCGGTTGGCAGCCCCACCCAATTACCACTTGCATTTCATCAACTGGTGTTCTGCAATGCACTCCACACTCTAGGTTGACAACTTTGGTTGGATGAATTCCTGGAGATTTCATCACATGACATAATCTTTTAATTAAAAGGTTAATCTTTAATTCCTGGAGACTCCAGGACAATCCTGGAGGGTTGGCAACCCTACCACACCCATGTGCCTGGACAGCATCAGCTCTGGTGACTGCTTTGGACAAACCTTACGGACGATGCAAATAAGAAAGGGTGGGTGGGTAGGAAGAAGAGCGCCGCCGGCCTTCCAGTGACAGGTGAATGAGAATTGCCTTCTCCAGGGCAAGGAGAGATCATTCTGTTGGAACAATGGCAGGTCAGACTAAGATGAGAAAGATGCTGCAGTTCAAGCCAAGTCTCCTGATGTGTGCTCAGCCCGAGGCACGCCTGTCGCCTTTCATTTGGGCAATGGCGCAATTTCACAATTGCCAGCACAAATGCCTACGTGATGGAGTTGATTAAAAAGAGCAAATCCTATGGATCATCATAATACCCAAGCCAGAGATGGGTGGCCATGATATCTCGCACTCTGAGTTTGCTTGCCAATTGCTAGGAGGTGGCTAATCATTAACCTGATAATTCGAGAGAAGTCTGAACAAGTCTGGCTATTCTGACACTTTGAAAGGGGTGCAGAAGGGGAGCAAATTCAGAAACTCAACCCAGGTCTGCATTTTGGAACCATCTCTAGTTGCAACCGGAAAGTTGCTCCTTTTTATTATTCCTGTTTCCATTATGTCTCTGAGCCCCAGCCATGAACCAGGACCCCACCGTGCTAGGCGCTGTACAAAACACAGAAGAGAAAGACAGTTTTGTACCAGGATATCAGCTCAACGACTGACCAGTGCAATCACGTGCATTTCCTAAAGTAGCTCTTTTACGTGTAATAGTGAGGCGAAAAAATGCATGAACAACAATTTGGTACAGAAACCTGGCTGATGCCTCCTATCCACCCAGAAAGACATTAGACTATTCACTTACTGTATTGAAGCAAAGCTGCTTTGTATGCATAACTCACACCTAATTTGTGCCGGCATTCTCATGTTGATACCAGGAACCCAGTCTGGTGGCAATAATCTCCTCATTCTCTGCCATTTCCTCAAGGGGGTAAAGATCATGGAGCATTAACACAGCGGATGTGCACTTTGACCCAGAAGCTGTTCCTTGGGCTATAAATCAGAAGCCTGCCACAGCAGCACAATGGCCCTGAAATTAATTACCCTGTAGGTTTTTCTAAGCAGAAAGCACAATGAACGCGTGCGCACACATACACACAAAAAAGGGGAACATCAGCAAAACGGGTCAGCATTATTCCTCTCCTGTGGAGGACTCAACGTGATTACAATGTTATCTTGGGGAAAGAAACATAATGGGCCTCAGACTGGGCAGCGCTATGGCTGATTTGCAGCTTTCCGAGTCAGACAGAAACCTAAACGACACCTGGTTCAAGGAAGTTATCTGACACATGGCTGCTGCCATGACAACACCATTTCCTCCATCTGCACATGGACATCTCTATGGGGCACTGTTCTTTTGAAACGCCTTTGAAAGCGTGACTGAGCTTAGAAAAAAAAGTTCATTCTGCTCCCGCTCCCCTTCCTAGAATGCTGTCAGGAGCTTTCTTAAGAGGAGAAAAGAAATGCAAGGTGGGGTTGTCAGGCCCAGTTGCTTAGGGGCTAATCCTGAAATTCTCAGTCCTTGCTCTGGTGAAATTCCCACTGACATTTCAGTGGCTGGTTTTTGCACATGGACTGTACACAGTCCTCAGCTGCCCGTGGACTTGAGCTGGGACTGCACGCTTTGGACTCAAATGCGGCAGCCATCAAGGTGCTAAAGGCTATAACAAGGCCAGGCCAACGTAGGAGGAGAGTGTGGCAAAAAGCGAGGGGTGTGTGTCGTGGACATTGGAGGGAATTCAATTTACAAAATTAAAAGACAAATTTTGAAATTTCAGTTTTGAGGAGAGAAAAAAATTCTTCATTTCCTCCCCTCCCCCTCCCATGCCTTTTCAATGGCAAAATGAGAAGAAGAAGAAGAAGGGGGGGGGGGAGGAAGGAAAAGGAGGCAGGGCCCCCAAAACTGAATTTTTAGGTTCTTATTGAAAAAAAAAATGTTGCGGGGAGGGGGAAATAAACATTTTCACAAACATTTAAATTTGGGGGACAGAAAGGCTATTTTTCATTTAAAAAAGGCTTTAATAAAACATTTCAATGGGCTCTAGTGCGAGATACAGGAGAGGTGGCAGTAGTCACATGGGTCTGCTCGTTAGCCCTTCCGCAGATGTACCAGAAAAGTCTCTCAGCAATGCACTTACATATGAGGATGACGGTAGGGAGGGAGAGACTTATGAACGAGAAGAAGCTTCAGAGAGATGACAGCTGCCAGAGACATCATGGCTCCCCATGAACGGAACATCTGTACCAGTCTCTCACACACATGGGCATAACCCACTGGAGGGAAGGAGGCGAGGAGAGAGAGAGTCTGTGTGTGTCTCTCAGGATCCTGGGCAAAGGTAGGCAGGACTAGTGGCAGGTGACTAGTAAGCAGGAACAACCGCTGGGGTTCAGAGTCAGCTTCAGGTTCAACAGGCCAAGGGTCAAAGCCGGAGACAGGTCAGGGATCAGCCTGAAGTTCAATACTGGGTATCAGGGTCCATGTCGGTGTTCTGGGCTTCAAGGGGGAGTCAATGTCAAAGTCGGAGCGGAGGTCAATACTGGGAGCACAGGAACAGAGAATACAGGGTGGTCATGGCAGCTAACTAGCGATCCACATTGTTGCCTGGACACTTCCTGGACTGCCTCCTTGGTTTCTATAGGGTGGGAACTGATCAGGCGCCATGAGGCTGCTGTTTGTCAAACACCTTGAGGGGGGATTTCCTGTGGGCTGTGTCCACAGTGTGTTATGGGTAGGGGAGTGCGAACAAGTCACAGGTGCCCCTGGATGGCCATGTGGAGGTGTTTGCTGCTGAGTAACTCTGCAGGCCCCAGTTCAAGACTCGCTGGGCCTTACACTAACACATCCCCCTCTGTCATACTTCTCTAGCACAATGTGACTGCCTACAATAAGGGTAAAACTCCTCTGTGTGGCACACAGAACTCTTGGGGGGCCAGTCTGAGTCTGTGGTATGAACTCCCCCAGGAACTGAGGACCCCAACATCTTCTGTTCCAAGTGCATTTTCTTTGACCTTGTCTTCTCCAACATGAACACACAGCAACAAGTATATCCCAAAACCCTCCATTGCACCGGTTTCTCTGTCTGGGTAGAGGATGAGAGACCAAGATACACTAATGATGTGTAGCCATGTTGCTTATGGCACTACTGGAAGATGCTCAGCTACTGTGGTGATGGATGCACTCCCATAACCTACATAGAACAGAACAATCTGTGCCCACTGCTTTTTAGCTCTGGAGAGCCCCAGTTCAACCCCTGGTGTCAGCCAAGAAGGCAGCTGACACATCAGTACGTGCAAGTGTCTTTCTGGTTGCCAGAGGCCCGGGACAGGAAAAGGAGGAGTTGCTGCAGGATAAGATGAGGGGCATGTTCAGGGCCACCACTTCCACTCTAAACACCTCAGTTTCTCAAATTCTGCAGAATTATCCGGCTTCCTCCTTTGGATTTCTTTCCCCACTCAATATGACCAAGAATATGCTGCAGAAAGGGTATAAGATTTGGGCCTTTCAGCTCACAGCTTCAGCACTGGCTGTAATTCCCCTCCCCTGTGAACCACCCCACCACAAACGGATTCCACCTCAACAGGGACAGCAGCAACCCTCCCGCAGGCTGCACCGTTACTCGCTCCTCCTTGTAATTATTTACAGACATTTCTGTGTCCGTCCCTCACCAACGTGTCTGAGCATCCACTATTAATACAGCACGTTTGTGTCCATGGCATGCGATATTGCTTG
The DNA here is from genome assembly GCF_002925995.2 of Terrapene triunguis. Taxonomy (NCBI): domain Eukaryota; kingdom Metazoa; phylum Chordata; order Testudines; family Emydidae; genus Terrapene; species Terrapene triunguis. The sequence continues at coordinate 9,006,467 of NW_020664585.1, forward strand.
CATGCATCTTTAATTCCTTCCGGCAAAGGGTAGAAGACATGCTCGCTTCAGAGCGCCGCAGGGTCCCCAAGAAGAGCAGCCCTTGAGCTTTTCACTTCACTCGCCTCACATCTGGGTGCTCCCAGACACAGCTTCGCTGACCAACTAAGCCTTTAATTGATGCAGACACAAAACTGATACTTGACTCCCCAATATTTTATCATAAAGATAAGAAATAGGCAAGCCCTTCCTACAGCATCCCCACACAACAGTATCGGAATGGTATAAACCAAGGATTAAATCTGGCTCTCCTTAATCACACGAGCCGTTGTGACTGTTCACACCCAGTGAGCAGGATTTGGCTCTGTGGCAGCACTTGCCTAGCGTGGCTTCGCCGCACCCTTTCAGTACATTTCTTAGCAGTGTATACAGCACAGCAGTCTATCATCACACTGAGGAACTAATAAGGGTATCAGGCAGCCAGTCTCCCCTGGGCCCTTTGCAGGTTATTATGGGGTAATTCATCTGCCACCGATGATGAAAGTCTTGCATGTGGAAACGGGCTGAATCATCCATTATTTTTCTAAGGGATAAGAGGAGCAGGGGAGATCTCTGGAACATTCAAGGGGTTATCCGAAGGAGCATGAGAATGCTCTAAAATCCAAACAGTTTGGATCCTTGGTATGTGTTATAATAAAGGGAGTTGTTGCTGCAGTTTTTGCACTGGCGTGACTGGTGCCAGCATACTCCAGAGTTATACATATAAAGCTACATTAACGTAACATTATTAAGGTTGCAGAGTCATGCGCTCAAAAGTTTAAAAATACCATAATTAAGCTTTTGGCTGCTAAAAATCTAAGAAGTCTCTACTGAGCATGTGCAAACTGATATTTCAAAGGCTTATAGTTTGGCCGAATTTGGGCAGATTTTCACAGGACAGCAAAAGGCACATCCCTGAGACAAAGGCTGCTCCCCGCTGCCAAATTTCAAAAGCAGGGAACCACTAGGGTCTCTGCGGGGACCTCCCACGCTCTGCTAGAGCTTTTCAAATAAAAGGTCACCAGAATTTTTTTAGCATGAGCAAAACAAGGTATTTTCCCCTCGCCTCTAGATATTTTTCCTTCAGTCGGTCTTGAAAATGGCCAAATCATTGGCTGATTTATTTATTTATTTAAATTGGGAAAAAGCAGCTTGAGGCAGAAATTTGGAAAATTTCAGACCAAATAGTTAAAGTTTGGCAAAGTTATAAGCAACTGAAAATAGGGTCTTTTAATGGGAAGCATCCAACCCTGTCCAAATCCAATAGGAGGTAGTTAATTTCAGCCTACTTTTATTGCTCCAGCAGTTACAATTGGAGTCCAGATTCTCTCTCACTTCTTCTAACCTACTCCTTAAACATGGCTGTTGCTGTTAATCAGATGCTATGTTCTAAAATACATTGGGCTGCGTTTTAGGCCTTGTCTACACTACAAAATTAAGTCAACCTAAGTTAAGTTGACATACAGCCACTACAGTAATTATTGAGGTGGTTCATGTGCATGCTACGCCTCCCTCCCCCCCGTCGGTGGTTCATGTCCCCATCAGGAGTGCTTCCACCAATTTAACTGTGTGGGGCATCGTGGGGCACTGACAGCTAGAGTCCCTTCAATCCCAGCTCGGGCTGGGGGCCCAGGGCAGCAGGGCTGACAGCCAACAGGCGAAGTAAGTCACTCAGTGTCTACACTGACACTACGCCTCTCCCAGAGGTTTAGTTATTAGGTTGGTGTAGTGGGCAACTTACATGGGCAGGAGCGACCTGGTAGTGTAGACATTTACAGAGTTAGGTCTACGTACAGCAGCTAACTCTGTAGTGTAGACCAAGCCCTAGTGGTTATAGCAATCTTTATAGGCCTCTCCCTCACTTAGTAGGAGCGTTGTGAGGCTCAGTTAGTTGCTCCACCATTCCATTTTGAAATGTATGGACAGGAGACACTGTACAAATGGAAAGTTATTATTTCCTTTGGAAGCAGGCAGGGTTAGATTTATGTTAAAACTAAATCTGAACATGGGAGGTAATGGAAGACAGAAGCAAGGATAAGAAACATATAATCAAAGTGATGCACAATCAAATTGTTTGTATCCGTCAATTCTAAGGTATTTGCTTTTTAAGTATAGTCTCATACTATTAATTTCATTGATGTTACAAAAGGGAATCGGGGAATGAGCGTGTTTTTTTCCAGTGGGCTTTTCTCCTGCGTTTGCACTGTGCACAACTAGTTATCCATTTCCACAGTACAAGGGCAGAGTACAAAGAAAGAGGACCTGCGCCAATTAAAAACAACAAAACTAGGTAAAGCAAGTCTATTCATTCAAGAGACAGTTACATTTAAGAAAATAAAACAAAAGACCAAGAAGTCAGTCACTCCGGACCAATAGTAATTTTTAGGCACCGGCAATTTATCCAGGATTGTTTCTATTCTGTTCACCCAGAGAGGAACCCAGCAGAGACAGTTTTGTAAATATGATGAACTAATTTTTTCCATAGCCTCTTGCCCCAATTTTGAATTAAATACCAAGTTACACAACTCCTGTCAGAGAACTCTAGCTAAGCGCTGCAGGCGCATGTAATAACTCCAGCCTGAAAAAAATTTTGTTTTCCTGTGCAAAAATAAGATTCAGCAACTCAACTCACGCGTAAAATATAAAACCCTGAATTCTACCTTCTCTGACACTACCATAAAAAGTTGCACAGGTCTGACAGGTCAGAATTCGGCCCAATTAAACACATCTTGAAAGACCACCCTGAGGACAAGCATATGTTTGTTCAGTGGAAATGGTCTTTAGGAGAGGTCACACACATCATTGGGTTGGAAACTAAGGGACGGATTTTCCTAACTGGTTAGCACGTTGGGTGCTGAGCTTGTTTGAAAATTCACCCTCTATTCTGGGTGCTTGAAAGCCTCACCCCTTGGGTGTATTTGCCCACTCATCATCATAAAGAACACTGGCTTCCCTTAACATAAATAGTTTGAATGGAAAAAACCCCTCAAAAGGCAAAACACACATGGAGCCAGAGCCACTACTGGCATAATTCTGCCATAATGACGGCAATAATTCTATTGGCTTCCTGCTTACACTAGCTGCAAACTTGCCCCTTAAATTAATTCCTGGGGTAAGCCACTGAAGTTAAAGGATGTACATCAGGGATGAATTGGGCCTACAAGATGGGTCTGAACCCAAACAGGCCAAATTTAGGGGAGACGTAGGAAACGCTACTCTGATTTTCATAGATTTCAAGGTCAAAGGGGGCTATTATGATCCTATAATCTGACCTCCTACATAACATAGGCCCAGAGAACCTCACCCAGTAACTTCTGTATCAAGATCTCATAACTGCTGTGACAGCGATTGCACATCATGGGTCTCTTGCTATTTAAAAGATTGCACAATTGTTCTGGAAGCTTGCAATTTTCCTTCTCAAGTTACACTGATGGGAACTTCATGGAACTACAATAGCATTAAGAGGAAATCAGACAATTCATCTTTAGTAATGAGGCACTTCATCTTGCTGCACTCACTGATAGCCAGAATGGTGTTGAACATTAAGTCACCCCAGGACTGGTGATTAAACAACCAGCCTGTTTTTCAATTAATACTGATACCTGGACTACGAAAACCCAGCACATTAGTGAGACCTATACATAAAACGTACAAACCCAGAAACTACAGAAAGGCACATGTGGTCTAGTGGACTTCATATGGGACTGTAAGCCACGAACTCCCAAGATTTAACCCAAACTCCAGCACTTCCTGTGTCGCCGTAGTCAAGTCACTGAACCTCTGTGCCTCAGTTTCCCCTCTCAAATGGGAAGAACACCCCCCCACACACACACATACACTGATTCTGTCATTTTTAATTCATTAATGTAAAGTGAGATCCTCAGGTGAAAGACACTATAAGTGCTAAGTATTCCTATTTCTTTCAGTTGCTATCTTGGTCAATTTATATGCCATATTATGATGCCAGTTTGTACCACATTACCTTGCTCTAATTTGGACATGGGTCCAAAATACTCTTCACATTACTTGTTACAGAAGAAATTTTAATACATTTTTAGCTGGCATAGTATAGTGAGAGGGAAAAAACCCTATGCACAGCAAGTACAGGATTCTATTGTCTCTACATTTCTAAATTGCCATTTTTAATTATAAAACTAAAGGGCATCTATTCAGGCCCAGAGACCCGAGAAAGCCCCATTTGTCAGCAGCAAAGTAACTCATATAGATGACGAATAAGAAAAGAGTAGCCGGCTCTCTGGATTGCAGTATGTGAAATATGACTAATGGCAGAAGAGTGCTGGTGATGCATCTTCCTAGCAAGAGAAAGAAATATCACTTGAATTTAAATGAAACCCTGCATTTTACTCAGTCACAACCAGACGTCATCAACTGGTGACTGAGCCACCGTGATTGCTTTAAGAATTAAATTTTCTCCCCCAAGGGCAGACAAATTAGACACAAGCGTCTGCCCCTCGGAGGCATTCAAGTTACCCTGTGATATGAACTACAATCACAGAGACTTCAGACCACTTCAAATATAGCTGTACACAATTGCTACATCCTGGTCAGTAGTTAGTCCACCTCCGAGGAGAAACCAGCTTGGGAGACTAGTGTTTTCTCACACACACTAGTTTGAGGAACGGGGGAAAGTGATCAAACTTTTGCATAGGAAAGTGAGCGAATGAGTTATGAGATGCACCATCTAGGCCCTAGGCGTAGGATTTCCACGAGTACTCTGTCTTGGCCACATTTTACTCCCAACAGAGGCAAGTGCAACCGCGATGGATCAGGATCAGAGTTAGGCCAATGCTGAATGCTTTTGAAAATCCCGCTGTAGGCAGGCATTGCCTGACAGCCTAGCTACAAAGGGAGGAAGGGAACATGGATGGCGGGGGGAAGACATTCTAGAATAGGAAGTGAAAACTCCAGGGCACCACCTGTGCTGTGTACAGAGCCCTTGGTGGGCTGGATGAGGGTGCACACATTGCTGTGAAATGATTTGACTGCTTTGTCTCCCCACAATCTGACAGTATCAAATTAAACCACCAAGAAAGTGACCAACAAGCCTGAACTCTCCAGCCTTCCAGGAAAAAGGGCCAGTGTTTGCTTACACTGTATTATTGGTCCCTGGAGAAAAGCCGTTTTTCAGACTCTATTAGCAACAGAGGTAAGTAGAGGGGTGTGTGTGTGTGTGTGTGTGTGTGTGTGTGTGAGAGAGAGAGATTTTTATCTGTGATTGTCCTTAACTCCCCTGCATAATTTCCCTCCCACAGACAAGACTCTTCTCAAGTAGCCCAGATCTCCCTCCCACCTGCCACAGCTGTTTGTACCATGGATAGCCAGTTCCCTAGGCAGTTACATGGCCTCCTCACCACAGCCGCTAAGCTCTTCACAGCCATTAATGGGTTTTATCCCCACCATACCCAGGGGAGGCAGGGAAGGATTTTCCTCATTTCACAGATGGGGAATTGAGGCCCAGGATAGACTGAGTGACTCGCTCATGATCACACAGGAACAGAACTCAGATCTCCCATGTTCCAGTCTAGTGCCCTCTTGCCACACTGGCACCATTGCCCTGAGATCAGGGGCTGTGACTGAGAGAGCAGGTAAGTGGAATTATGCAGAGTGGGGGAGGTTGAACGCCGATGCTGGAATCTGTGGCTCAGAATTCTCTCTAGTTATGGCACAGCTGGTCTGGTACTTTCAGACACACAACTGTACTGTAACCAGGAGGTACAGCAGGAAAATGGGGGATCCTGACTGCCAATGGGGAAAGGTTAGTGAATTGCCAAAGAGGATAACTGACCCGATGGAGAGCAAGTGCAGACTTTCTCCACTGAAAAGGAGTTATTTGTTGGCATGGGATTAAACCCAAGTTTGTTAGGCTAGTCTCCAAGAGCTAGAAGAGAGAGCTCGGATATCCATGTGCCTCTGAGAAGCCTACGTTTCCACAGCACCTCTCCTCCCAAGGTCCCCATAGTGCGTCACACAACATAGGAGCTGCTTTGCACCCCATTACATTTCACCACCGTGGTGGCAGCAGCCTGGCAGCTGTTACAACACACAACACTTTAGGTGTGGGCAATGCCAGGGGATTTTTAACGACCACAAGTGACCTTAGGTTTAAGGCTTCAATAGGTTTTCCTCCTCCAACCACCCACACAAGCACAGGTCTGATCCAACTCCCATTGAAGTCAATGGCCAAATGCTCATTCAATTTCAAAGGGAGCACGATCAGGCCCTTACTGGACTTCAGAGCATTTTTCTATCTTAGATACTTACATAGCCCTGTTGCCATAAGATCCAAGCACAGGCCCACTGACGGGGGAGGGGCAAAGGGGACAATTGCCCAGGGCCCCGGTCGATTTAAAAGGGCCTGGGGGCTCCTGGCTGCTGCCGCAATCAGGCCACAGGGCTCCTAGGTGCCTGCAACTGCTCCAGGCCCTGTGCTTTGGGGGGCCCCGCAGGCCAGCGTGATTAGCCATCACGGTCAGTTCCGGAAGTGATGGATTTGTCACTTCCACCCCCGGATGGCCCTGGCCCTGGGGCCCAGAATTGCTGGCAGGGGGCCTGTCCAAGTGCCTCACAATCTTACGTATTTTTTCCCCCAAACACCACTATCCCCATTCTACAGATGAGGAACTGAGGTACAGGCTAAAGGAGTTGGTCGAGGTCACACAGGTGGGAATTGAAACTGGCTGTCTGCCTAGCCCTAGCCACAAGACCATCCCTTCCCTCAACAACTCATCCTTTGCTACACGCAGCCCTTCCTTCTGGGCACGCTGTTTCTATGGACGAATTTTAGTATGGATACATCTAACCTGGTGATCCAAGAGACCTAATCCCCTCCCCACCCGCTCCAAGGAAAACATTACACAAGGGAAAGAAAGTGACTCCTCAAATCAAAACACTTGATTAAATCTGCAATTTTCTCTCATGCCCATGCTCAGAGCCCTTGCCTGTGAGCTGCCAAGCTCTGCATCCTGATGATGTAGTGCTACAGAAACAAGAGGACAGAGAAGGATAACCTTGGAGTCCTTCCAACAGAACAGGATCGTTTTCCCCTCACTGCAAAGAGGCAGTGACAGATGTTCCCCGTGCAGGAGTTGGGAAGGGCAGAACTGTATACTGCACAGACTGAATGGGCAAGAGGTCCCGATGAACCTGCCTGCCACTTGCCAGCGTGCGAAGGCCAGATTCCCTTCTCTATTGTGCAAACCCAGCTCCCCTGAATTCAAGTGGAGCTGCACATGCAATATCTGAAGGCAGATTAACCTGCATACAATTAACATACAAACGAATTCTGCGACCATCAGCCTGGTATCTGAGCACCAGGGCCGGCTCCAGGCACCAGCTTACCAAGCAGGTGCTTGGGGCGGCCACTTCGGAGAGGGGCGGCACGTCCAGCTGTTCGGCTGCAATTCCGCGGACGGTCCCTCACTCCTGCTCGGAGTGAAGGACCTCCTGCCGAATTGCCGCCGCAGATCACGATCGCAGCTTTTTGTTTGTTTGTTTTTCTTGTTTGGCTGCTTGGGGCGGCCAAAAGCCTGGAGCCGGCCCTGCTGAGCACCTTCCAAGATGAAGAACCAGCACTCCCTTTCCACTTACACTAAGGGAAGCATTCTTTCCTCAGTGTGCACATGCAATCCCCATTAGCCACACTTAAGGAACTGAGGATAGACCTCTTATTCAGTGGTATTCACAAGGGTTACCATATTTCCACAATCAAAAAAGAGGATGGGGGGGAGGAGCCCCGCTCTATCCCCGCCCCGCCCCACCCCATCCACTCCCTCCCACTTCCCACCCCCTGACTGCCCCCCTCAGAACCCCCAACCCCCCCCGCTCCTTGTCCCCTGACCGCCCCGTCCTGAGACCCCTGCCACTAACTGCCCCCTAGGACCTCACCCCCTATCTAAGCCTCCCTGCTTCTTGTCCCCTGACTGCCCCCTCCTGAGAACCCCCCACCCTAACTGCCCCCCTAGGACCCTACCTGTCCCCTAACTGCCCCGACCCTTATCCACACCCCCACCCCATATTCACATCCCCGCCCCCAGACAGACCCCCGGGACTCCCATGCCCTATCCAATTGCTCCTCGCCCCCTGACAGGACCCCCAGAACTCCCGACCTATCCAACCCCCCTCCCCCTGTCCCCTGACCAGGGCCAGCTTTAACAAATGCCCAGGAATCGGGCTGCGCTCCGGCCGGAGCTCCTGCCGGGGTCACAGGGCTTGGGGCCAGGCCGGAGGTGCTCGGCCGGGGCTGGGCCGGAGCCGCTGGGGCCCGAGCCGGGGCCGGAGCCGCTGGGGCCAGGCCTGGGGTGCTCGGCCGGCGCCGCTCGCCCGGGGCCGGGCTGGCACGCTCGGCCGGTGCCCCGGGGCCCGACGCGAGCCAGGCCGGAGGGAGCCGCGCCGCGCCTCCCCGGAGTCCTCCTCCTTGCGTCCCCGTCCCCCCCCTCGCCCCAGCTTACCTGCTGCTGCCCGCCTGCCCCTGCTTCTTTTCAGGCTTCCCTGAATCTGATTCGCGGGAAGCAGGGGAGGGGGAGGAGCAGGGGGGCGGAGCGTTCAGGGAAGGGGGGGAGGGGGAAGACAGCTGCCGGGCCGGATGGCGTGCTAAGGCTGCAGGGGATGGGGGGAGCTGGGAAGGGGCTTTGGCTGCCGAGCGGCGCTTGGACGCCGCTTTTCGATCTATAAATAGCCGACCGGGGGAAATCCCGGACATTTTTAGATTTTTAGCAATCCCCCCTGGACGGCTATGTATAGATCAAAAAGCCGGCCATGTCCGGGGAAATCCAGACATATGCTAGCCCTATATTCACCCTTGTGCAGAGGCCTCTTGCGGCCTCTGCAGAGACTTGCCAGGCACCTGTGGTAACGGTCATGCTGCCCATAGACCACCATAATGGCCACAAAAGCCTCTTTAAGTTCTGTTTTGGACTGTGAGGAGTTATTTGTTTTCCTTTCTCCCCAGGTGTTTGATCGGTATTCTGCAAGAAAAAGCAAACCTCTGCCCTCGCGGATGTAGACTTGCTAGAACTGCATATGCTGGGGACACTTCGCTACCCCAGCACAAAACACAAAAGAGGTACTGTTCTGCAAAGCAGCGAGGGTCATGCGAGCTGCATTGTCATGTGAATCACGCCAGCGCCAGAGACCTTGGCTGCCGCACTCGAAGAGAAGAGAAGAAGGGTTGGAGAGCTTGTTCCATTCCTTGTTTTTGCAAAACAAAAGCGGCCAGCTAGGTCACGTTATCTTGGAGAGCCAGCCAAGACGGACAAGGCTCAGACAGGTTAGCCAAACTCTACATCTACAGCAGCTCCTCCTCCACTGAAGCTTGGCCCTCTTCGCCATTTCACAATGGGTAACTCCGCAGGCCACTTTGTCTTGTTTTAGAGAATGGTGCTTATGAAGACACATGACCGCAGACCTGCCACTTTTTTTAGTTACTTATTTCTAACAACAATCATTTAAAAAAAAAAAAACCACCTAGTTCTAGGTCACTAAGCAGGGGAGGTGGAAGATAAGAGAGAGACTGAGCTTCCCTGACCCCTCTTGCTGCTTTTTTAGAGAGAAATGCTCTGCTTAACTGTGTTATTTAAAAGACGGCTGAGGTATAAATGAGGACTCGATTACAGCCAAGACTGCTGTGCTTTAGCTAGCCAGTTTTATTAGCATCAAGGTCTTATTGGTAATCAAAAGGAAGTAGTGACCTAATACAGTAGCATAAGAGGAAAATTTTTGCTTACTAGAGTAGCCACACACATGAAGATCAGCAATAATCATCCTAAGAGATTGGTCAGTTGTTAGTAGATTCCCAGAAGAAATAGCTGTAAGTAGGGTTGTCAAGCGATTAAAAAAAATAATCATGATTAATTGCTCTATTAAACAATAATAGAATACCATTTATTTAAATATTTTTTGATGTTTTCTACATTTTCAAATATATTGATTTCAATTACAAGAGAATACAAAGTGCACAGTGCTCACTTTATATTTATCACACATATTTGTACTGTAAAATAGAAAAAGAAATTGTATTTTTCAATTAACCTAATACAAGTACTATAGGGCAATCTCTTTATTATGAAAGTTTAACTTACAAATGTAGAATTATGTACAAAAAAATAACTGCACTAAAAAATAAAACCATGTAAAACTGTAGAGTCTACAAGTCCACTCAGTCCTATTTCTTGTTCAGCCACTCTCTCAGATAAACAAGTTTGTTTACATTTTCAGGAGATAATGCTGCCTGCTTCTTGTTTACAATGTCACCGGAAAGTGAGAACAGGAATTTTCATGGCACTGTTGTAGCTGGCATCACAATATATTTACATGCCAGATACGGTAAAGATTCTTCTGCCCCATCATGCTTCGCCCACCATTCCAGAGGACATGCGTCCATGCTGATGACAGTTTCTGCTTGATAACGATCCTACTGACGGATGTTCATTTTCATTATCTGAGTCAGATTTCATCAACAAAAGGTTGATTTTCTTTTTTGGTGGTTCAGGTTCTGTAGTTTTCGCATTGGACTGTTGCTCTTTTAAGACTTCTGAAAGCATGTGCCACATCTTGTCCCTCTCAGATTTTGGAAGGTACTTCATATTCTTAAACCTCAGGTCAAGCGCTGTAGCTATCTTTAGAAATCTCACATTGCTACCTTCTTTGCATTTTGTCAAATCTGCAGTGAAAGTGTTCTTAAATCAAACATGTGCTGGGTCGTCATCCGAGACTGCCATAACACGAAATATAGGAGACATACAATTCTCCCCCAAGGAGTTCAGTCACAAATTTAATTAGTGCATTTTTTTTTTAAACAAGTGTCACCAGCATGGAAGCATGTCCTCTGGAATGGTGGCCGAAGCATGAAGGTACATACAAATGTTTAGAATACCTGGCACGTAAATACCTAGCAATTCTGGCTACCACAGTGCCATGCGAACACCTGTTCTCATTTTCACGTGACATTGTAAATAAGAAGCAGGCAGCATTATCTCCCATAAATGTAAACAAGTTTGTTTGTATTAGCGATTGGCTGAACAAGAAGTAGGACTGAGTGGTCTTGTAGGTGCTAAAGTTTTACACTGTTTTGTTTTTGAGTGCAGTTATGTAAGAAAAAAAAATCTACATTTGTAAGTTGCACTTTCACAATAAAGAGATTGCACTACAGTACTTGTGTGAAGTGAATTGAAAAATACTATCTCTTATTTTTACAGTACAAATATTTGTAATAATATAAAGTGAGCACTGTACACTTTGTATTCGGTGTTGTAAATTGAAATCAAATATTTGAAAACAGAAAAAATATCCAAAATATTTAATAAATTTCAATCGATATTCTATAGTTTAACAGTACAATTAAAACTGTGATTAATTGCAATTAATTTCTTTAATCGTGATTACTTTTTTTGAGTTAATCGCATGAGTTAACTGGGATTAATCGACAGCCCTAGCTGTAACAGAAGGACCCCATCACATCGCTCTTGGAGGAGAGGGTCTCAGCCTACAAAGTATGGAGTCATATGAATATGTAGTTATAAAAAAGAATGCATGACCACACTCAAGATAAAGTCATAGAGCCAGATTTTCAAGTGCTCAGCACCTGCAATTGAGGCCATATTTGCAGAAGGACTCAGCTCCCGCTTAGGCACCTAATAAGGCCTAGATATTATTTTTTTTAAAAAAACTTCAGCACCCAGCGTGCTGAGCTCTTCTGAAAATATAGTCACTTATTTAGGGGATTAAAAGGAGCTGAAAATATGACCCCGGTTATGGGTGCTGAGCCCTTCCTGAAAATTACAGCAACAGTTCCTATTCTATTTGAAGCAGACATCTGGTTTCCATTACTGCAGGATCTGAGCTTCCCACAATCCTAAATAAAGCTATGCTCACAGCCCTGCTTATGGGGTAGGGAAGTGCTGTTATCCCCACTTAGAGATGGGGAAGCTGAGACATGGTGACTTGCATAGGTGCTGACTCTGTGGGTGCGCTACAGCTGGAGTACCCATGGGGAAAAAAATAGTGAGTGCTTAGCACCCACTGGCAGCCCCGCCTCTCGCCCCCAGTGCCTCCCGCCTGCAGCCCCCCCGATCAGCTCCTCCCCCTCCCTCCCACCCGCCACAGATCAGCTGTTCAGTGGCATGCAAGAGGTGCTGGGGGAGGGGGCGGAAGGGGTGGAGTGGGGGCTGGGCCTGGGCCAGGGTCATGTCACCCCTGGGGAAATTAGAAGAAGGTAGCGCCACTGGTGATTTGTCCAAGTTCACACAGGAAGCTCATGGAGGAGCAAGGAATCGAACACAGGTCCCCTGTGTCACAAACTAGCACCCTTGACCATCCTTCCTCTCCTGTGGCAGGGATGGAGGTGGCAACAGAACTGACTTTTGGTCCCAAACAAAGTTTCCTTGGAGAGTAAAATTCTAACCCAAGAACACCACAGGTGTGACTGCACGTGGCATCTCACATCATGCACTGGAGGAAACGAAGCTTATTATTTTTTAGTGGAATTGAGCTTGATTAATGATTATTTGTATTGCGGTAGCACCCTACAGTCTATCAGGGGATGCGGATCTGTTGGGCTAGGTGCTAGAGCAACACGTAAGAACAGGACGGTACTTGTCCCAAAGAGCTCACAGTCCAAGAATGTAATGGATGTCTTGGGAAATGTCCGTTGACCCTTTACAAATGCTGAAGCCCGAGCTGTTACAATAACAATCAGGTCACTTGAGAAGGAAGAATCTTTGCTAGCAGTTCCCCCTTCTCTCCTCCCATCTTTCGGGCAGAGTTCTCACACAGTCCTAACCATCAGCCATCTGCCTCGGGATCTCTGTGTAAACAAACTCCTGCAGAGCAGTGCTTCATTTTCCCTTGCCAGGCAGGTTAGGCGTAGGCATAGCAGGGAAGTACTCTCATTTGACATGGCATGGAGAGGAAACTAGGGCACAAAACCCCAAAACTAACACCCCTATCCCACGCATGAGAGCTTGGGTCTGTCTGGTTCCAGGCCTAGATCCTGGTAGGCTAAAGAATTTAGTCATTACCTATTTAGCACCAGTGTTCACAAGCCATATCCAGTCAAGGGAGCTGGCACCATTTCACAGGCTGGATCAATGTTCTCCACTGACCTGATTACCCAAGGGTGCCACTGTCAGGGGAGATAGTTTAAGATGGAATCCTGTGCAGGACTCCAGCACTCGCAAATCTGGATACAACATATGCATGCTGAATACTCCACATCTAAACACTGGTGTCCGCATCTGACACCAGTATTGAGATGGGCCTTCTGGTGGGAATCCATCCAGCCCAGTTGTACTGTACTGGAAGACCCCGCCCAGCTCCTTAATCTAGGGAAACGAAATAGGGAGCAGATCCCCCAAAACATCAGCTCTCCCTAGATGACATTACCCCCTCTGGGTTCCTTTTAATCTTTCCTCAGTCAGTTTCTGTCACCTCACTCATTTTTAGTGCTCTTGTCTGAATTTCCTCTAATCTGTCGACATGTTTCTGGTATTAAAAGGCTATAACTGCAGACAGTAATTCATGTGTGGTTTTACGACTGCTACTAGCCAACACAGTCTGTGCAAGTCTAGCCATACAGAGTGAGTGGGAGCTAGTGATATTGTCCCACCATTTAGATGGGGGAGGGGAAGGATGGTCCTGTGGTTTAAGTGCTAGCTTGAAAGTCAGATGATTGAACCTGGGTCACCTGCTCTGCCAGAGACTTCCTGTGACCTTGGGCAAGTTAATTCAGGTCAGATTCTCAAAGGTCTTTAGGCACGTAAAGATGCAGGTAGGATATTCAGAAACATGGAAGTGGGTCAGCTGCCTAACTCCCAATGACTGAGCTCCTAGGAGTTAGGAGCCTAACATGCTTAGGAGCTTTTAGAAATATGACTGGGCTGCATCTTTCATCTCTCTGTGTCTTAGTTCCCCTGTGTCTAACACAGGGAGGATAGCGCTGCCCTACCTCACAGAATAAATATGTTGAAGATTGTGAAGTGCTCAGATAGTACACCAATGGGAGCTATATAAAATATCTTAGAGGCATAGATGGAATGGTCACCATTTCCTTGGGTCGGACTTGCCAGGAAATAGACAAGGGAAAGTTTAAAAACGGTTTAAGTCAGTAAAAGGATGGGAAGAAATTAAAAAAAAAAAAATCAGGGTTTTCTATTGCCCACCTCATTTGCAGTTCTAGTAAGAGACGCCATGCAAGCATCCCCGGGTCATGGAACAGTCCGTTTCAGCCCTCCAGTTCTGTTCTAACCAAACATATATCCCTCTGAACGTGACACAGATCGCTTGTACGAGTGTCAGCCGCCGCAGTTCAGTCTTGATTTAAGCCTTCATTAATGGTTAAGTACAGGGATATTGCAAGAAGTCAGCTTGCTTTGTCACAAATCGCAATGTTATTATGGAAATAAACATGTATGGGGGGATGGGGGGGAAGGGGGGAGGAAGTGGGATTCCCATGGGGATTTGTCTGGACTAACCAGAATATGAATTTAAACTACTAGACGTTTATATACTCCTACAGCCATATCCTATAAACCTTTATGCACATTGATTTATATAAGGACAATTTGTTTTTTCTTTATTCCACATTATGAACCAATCAGCAAGTCAAACCCAAGTCATTACTAGAGAGCATGCTGTCATGCAGGCCTTACAGAAGGTGGTCTGTCTAGTGGCTTGATAGCCATAACAAAAAATGATTAATAATCTGCTGCAGACACTTATAATTGCCATAGCTTCCTCTGGTGAATTTAAATAGCTTTCTTGAATTACTGCCTTTGACGTAATCAATAAAGTTGAGTTATTGCTTTATCAGGCGATTCTATAAAGCCTGCGGGAACTAGAAAACTAGCCTTGGCACGTCACAAAAGACCCGTAATCACCTTGTCTGCATTGCGATGCCACACTAAGTGGTCGAAGGCTGCAGGGAACCGACGTGGAGAGCAGAGAACACAAGGTTTAGACTCGCCAATTGATTTCCCGCTCTTGGGAGGAAGAAAAGGCAACTGCTGGGAGCCCCGAGACCGGGATACTATTCAAGAGGAAAGCAAGTTAGCAATAGGAACGAGAGGCTGAGAAACCATTGGAGAAGAAGGTCATTCCAGGGCTGGCTCCAGGCACCAGCGAAGGAAGCAGGAGCCTGGGGCGGCCAATAGAAAGGGGCGGCACAGCCGGGTCTTCGGCGGCATTTCGGCGGCAGGTCCTTCACTCTGAGCTGCCACCGAAGCGGCAGAGATGATCAGGTTTTTTTTATTCTCCCCCCCCCTTCGCTGCTTTGGGTGGTAAAAAAGCTGGAGCCGGCCCTGGGTAATTCACATGGAATTAAGAAGGGCCCAAGTAGGCATGGCTTGGAACAAGTACCTTTGAAATTATCACTGATACCAACTTGTTTTTCTGTACAATGCTCAGGTAAAAACTAGATGTTGCCATGTGGTTGATCCTGGCCAGAAAGTCATTCCTAAGAGGATTTCTTTTCTGAAGCATTAAGTTTTCTTAATGCTCGGAAGGGTGAAGAGAATGATTCAATATCTCGGGATATCTGCAGGCAAATTCCTGGGCTTTGGATCATGGGTGCCCTGTGCACTTCCAGTTCATGTCCTCCGTATGCATGAAGTTGGCTCTGCAGAGCCTTTATCTACAGACCAGACACCACGTGGGCAGCATCACAGCAAGCTTCTCTGCACTGCCCCTCAAAGTCCCTCAGCTCTGAAGTGGAGGGACCACTCCTAGGGAGGGGAGGGGAGTTCAGTTTGGTTTAGGGGGTGCGTACTTGTTCAGTGTGCTCTGCAGAATCACTGGGTGGTAGATGCCCAGTTCTCACTGAACAGCTGTTGGGCAACACTGAGCAAGCCTAGATTTGCAGAGGCCCTCACCCAGGAAAGAGCTCTTTAGTGCATTCCTGGTCCCTGGAGATACCCAGTCCACATCACCTTTATAGCACATATTACCAGTAACCCCAAGGCATCCAGTCCCCCTGCGATAAATGAGTGGGGGGGAGGGGAGCTCCCTTTTATGGACACCCAGCCAGACACTTAGCTATAAAATCCCTGTTAGTAGCTGTTCTCTACTTGTTCTTTACCTGTAAAGGGTTAAAAGAGTCCATAGGTAAAAGGAAGGGAGTGGGCACCTGACCAAAAGAGCCAATGGGAAGGCTAGAACTTTTTAAAATTGGGAAAAGAACTTGCCCCTTTGTGTGTTGTTGTTCTCCGGAGAGAGGGGACAAAGCAGACACAGGGCTGGAGCTATGCTGTAAGAAGCTTTGGGCCAGGTATGAAAACCACCAGATCATACCTAGAAACTACTCATTTGAAACCCCAGCTATGTAAATAGATCAGGAAATGTCTAGAAAGATGTGATTAGATTAATCTCTTTTGTTTCCTTATGGCTTGTGGATTCCTCTGTGCTAACCCCAGGTGCTTCTGTTTTGCTTGTAACCTTTAAGCTGGACCTCAAGAAGCTCTCTTGATGCTTAATCCTTGTAATTTTTTTTTAAACCTAGCAAAAGCCTAAGTTCCAGATGTATTTTCTTTCTTTTTGTTTTTAATAAAATTTACCTTTTTTTAAAAACAGGATTGGATTTGTGTGTCCCTAAGAGGGTTGTGCATACGTTGTTTAAATTAGCTGGTGGCAACAGCTGATTTCCTTTGTTTTCTTTCTCAGCTCTTCCTCGGAGGGGTGTGTGTGAAAGGGTTTGAGGGTACCCCACAGGAAGGAATTCTCAAGTGCGCCTTCCCAGGTTCCAAAAGGGGTTTTTTGCACTTGAGTGGTGGCAGCATCTACCCATCCAAGGTCAGAGAAAAGCTGTAACCTTGGGAGTTTAATACAAGCCTGGAGTGGCCAGTATTAATTTTTAGGATCCTTGCGGGCCCCCACCTTCTGCACTCAATGTGCCAGAGTGGGGAATCAGCCTTGACACCCCCTCATCCTATTTAATTCAAAACAGCAAGGCCACAGAGTAATAAACACCACATTTTCATTTCAGTAAGAGCAGTAGAAAGCTATGCCACTGATGCAAAGTAAAGCCTCTGCTATTATTTATATTGCTTTAAACAAACTTGACAGCAGCACACAGACAGACTGGAAAGCCATCAGATCTTGCAACAAATATTTAATGACTACTTGTAAACTCAGCCAACGCATTTAACTTTTCCCATTCCCTATAAAAGAGCTCTTATTTAGCTTAACAGGACAGAGGAGCTAAATACATGGTATTATGGCAAACCAGGATCTCTGGGGGACAGATATGGAATTTTTCAACCAGGATTTCCACATTTCCAGCATCTGATTCTGGGTAACATTATAATTACCGCAAGGGTAGCCATTTTGGAACCATGGGCACCAGAGGTTGTACCAACAATGAGCCAGTTTCACTTCAGAGGCCTGGGAGGTTTAGATCTGACCCCCTGCATCTGACCCCATCGCTACCATTTTGGGTCAGAGTCAAATTGACAATAGGAAGGGGCCTTTTCTCTAGATCAGACGTGGGCAAAGTATGGCCCACGGGCCACATCCGGCCCGCGGGACCGTCCTGCCTGGCCCCTGAGTTCCTGGCCGGGGAGCCTAGTCCCTGGCCCCTCCCCCACTGTCCTCCCTCCCCCACAGCCATGTGGGCCGTGCTCTGGCCCGCCGCTCCCGCTGGGCAGCACGGCCGGCTCTGGCCGGGTATCGCGGCTGCAAGCTCCTGCTGCTGGTAAGGGGGCAGGGAGTGAGGGGCTTGGGTAAGGGGGCAGGGAGTCCTGGAGGGCAGTCAGGGAGGAGGGGGTGGTTGGATGGGTGGAGGTTCTGGGGGGGCGGTCAGGGGGTGGGGATGTGGATAGGGGTTGGGAGGGCAGTCAGGGGACAGGGAGGGTTGGATAAGGGGGTGGGAGTGGTCAGGGGATGAGGAGCAGAGGGCGGTTGGATAGGGGGTGGGAATCTCGGGGGGGCTGTCAGGGGGCGGAGGTGTGGATAGGGGTCAGGGCAGTCAGGAGACAGGGAGCAGGGGGGTTAGATGGGGGCGGGGATCCCAGGAGGGGGGCGGTTAGGGGACAAGGAACGGGGGGGTTGGATGGGTTGGAGGTTATGAGGGGGGCAGTCAGGGGGCGGGAAGTGGGAGGGGGCGGAGGCCAGGCTGTTTGCGGAGGCACAGCCTTCCTTACCCAGCCCTCCATATAGTTGCGCAACCCCGATGTGGCCCCCGGGTCAAAAAGTTGGCCCACCCCTGCTCTAGATCCGGTTCAGGTGTGACCCAATATAGCAGAATCACCACACAGACACCTATCATTTCAAGCTAAAAATCTCACGAGAAAGCCTACAAGCATGTAATGTCCTAGAATCTGAACATGAACCCTGGCTTGGCCTCCACCTTGAACTCCCAGACCCTGGTGTCTGTACCTAATCTAGGCTAAAGACATCTTCTTAGTCCATCCATAACTATGGATGTTGTGTGTTATAATTTAGAAAGCCTGGATAATTACCAGAAAGATGGATTTAAAAGTCAGTAGGCAGTGCAGCATGGAGGGGCAATCAGCATTTGAGTACCCTTCCCAGTTAGACTCCTACTGGTAAATGACTCTTGCATGAAGACAAGAGTTTGGTCACAAACACTTTCTAGCCGCAGGGTTTTATTGTGAACATTTTCAAATAGATAATGTCTCCACTCTGCTTGCTTCCCGGCCTCCTCCTTGTCAAACCCTGAACTAAGTCTTATCCAGATCCAGACATCACCACCTCCCGCGACCTCCGCGCACAGCCCCCAGGGAGGTAGGCAGGATTGGTAAAGTGACACACGGAAGTGACTTGTGTTTGAGGTACAAGACGCAGAATATCAGAGTTCAATTGCAGGCCCTATCATAAGCCTTATGTGTGACATTGGGCAAGTAATTTGCTCTCTCTGCCTCAGTTCCTCATCTGTAAAATGGGGCTAATAATTCCTCCCTACCTCACATAGATATTGTGAGGCTAAATCCATAAACACCTGGCAGAAGCCGAGAGTCTCTATGCTACCAGCACTGTGGTAAGAGAAGGAACTTGCCTGCTCACAGTAACAGGACCAGGAATGGAAACCCAGAGTCCTGTCTCCTGTCCCCTTAGTTCTCTGCTCCGAGAAATTAATCAGGATTGCAATCACTTCCCCAAAAGGCCCGCACCATCATACAGCAAAGCACCCCAAAGGAATGGAAGATTATAAATAGAAGAATGAGGATTATGGAGTATGAGGTGACCTAGTCAGAAACCCATGCGGCCGTCAATAAGATTGCCCGGGAAGATGGTGTTTTCTGTGACAGAAGACAGACAGCCATCAGCTAGACCAGTGGTACTCAGACCTCAATGATTCAGGAGCCAAACTAGCGATCAACCTTACCCAAAAGAGCCACAGTAGTGTGAATTCATGGTTTCGTTTACTATACTGTAGTACTAGTCATATTTAAACAGTATGATGGGAAATATTTAGTTTATATGTTATTCTCACAGCAAGTAAGTTAATAACTTCGTGCAAGTTGATAACTTAGTTGGTTAATAACATAGTAAAAGCATCCTGGTCAGTGTTTTAACACCATGTGCTGCAAGGAGCCGCAGACGATGAATTAAAGAGCCCCTTGTGGCTCGAGAGCTATAGTCTGAGTATCACTGACAAGCCAACTACTAATTTCACAGCCTGCACAAGTGGCAAATGGGAATGACCAAAGCTGTTACAGATCTGGATTCACATTCATAGATTGTGGCTGTATCCCAGGGGCAGGCAAACTTTTTGGCCTGAGGGCCGCATCGGGTTTCGGAAATTGTATGGAGGGCCGGTTAGGGGAGGCTGTGCCTCCCCAAACAGCCAGGCGTGGCCCGGCCCCCTATCTCCCCCGCCCCCCCACTTCTCGCCCCCACCCTGGGACTCCGGCCCCATCCAACCCCCCTTGTTCCCTGATGCCCCCCGCCCAGGACCCCTGCCCCATCCAACCACCCCTTCTCCCTGTCCCCTGACCACCCCCGGAACCTCTGCCCCATCCAACCCCCCCTCCTTCCTGACCGTCCCCCCGGGACCCCTGCACCCATTCAACCCCCCTGTTCTCTGCCCCCTGACAGCCCCAACCCCTATCCACACCCCCGCCCCATCCAACCGCCACAAACTCCCCTGCCCTCTATCCAATCCCCCTGCTCCCTGACCGTGCTGCGTGGAGCACCGGTGGTTGGCGGTGCTACAGCCGCGCTGCCCGTCTGGAGCTGGGCCATGCCACTACTGCTACCATGCAGCACAGAGCACCGGGTCAGGCCGCGGCTCTGCAGCTGCGCTGCCTGGCCACCCAGAGCATTGTGCCGGCAGCGCGGCGTGCTGAGGATGCAGGGGAGAGAGAACAGCAGAGGAGGGGCCAGGGGCGAGCCTCTCGGCCCAGAAGCTCAGAGGCCGGACAGGAGGGTCCCACGGACCAGATGTGGCCTGCGGGCCATAGTTTGCCCACCTCTGCTGTATCCCCATTAAGGCCTTCAGAATCATCTTGTTTCCCAACAGGTGACCTACCCGGATACATCCCCTCCCTTGCAAATGAGCCTTCATTTAAATTGATACTTCATTTGAAAGGAGTTGGAGGAGAACCTTATTTGACACAGAAGGCAGCGTACAGGGGAAATTAAAACAAATGATCCTGCTGAAAATAAAGAGATTAATGAGATTCTCTGCTTGAAAGTAAAATCTGGTTAAATTTAAGACCTGAGAATAGTATGATGTAGGATTTCCATATCCTGGAAAGGAGCTTACTTTTTCTTGACTAAACAAACAGCATAATATTTCCTTACATCTCCAAAGCCTTCATCTCATGTGTTTGCTAAAACCACACACAGTAGAGGATCATGGTATGGACTAAGAAGCTCACTTATTCTAAAGTGCATTTTCTTTGACAAGGTGTCTGTGTGTGTGTGTGTCTGTCTGTCTGTGTGTGTGATTAACACAAATCAAATCTTAGCTTCAGTGGAAACCACTCTTTAATCAATACAAAAGATATTACACTAGCAACATATTAAGCTAATAGAAAAGGACACAGTTGCTTAAGAATGAAGGATTTAAGCCTGAAAATTATTTAGAAACAGGAGTACAACTGGATGAACGGGGGATTTACTCAAGATGTTCCACATTAAATCCTTTTGGCCCATTGTTAGATATACATATTAACTCACCCCAGAACCTGCAGAAAACAAAAAGTACCAACTGGTCTATTGCCCTGTTTTTTAACAGCAAAAAAATAATCCAATTGCACAAAGATAACCTAGAGACTGTATTACTTATTGAATGTGTCTGGTTTTGTTTGTTTAATAAAGATCTATGAATGATGGTTTATTTTCAGTGAAAATTTAGAACAGTCCCCGTCTTTTGAAAGTTACCCTGGTCAGCAAATCAGATAATTATAATACAGTACAGAGTAGCAACATGCATCATGCTAACGAGATGCCACGTGCAACAAGCTCTTTGCAAATGGCTGCTTTCAGGAGACTGCTTCTTAGCAATCTTGGGGTGGGGGGACAAAAAAAATTACCCTGCCTTGTAATTGGTTCAGTCCAGAGCCTTCCTTGTGCAAAAGCCCCATTGTCAGGTGCTGATGTAACCCATTGGGGTAAGTGTGCATTACAAGGCCACCTCTGTCCGGATCTGGCGAGGAGAGGAGTTGTTACAGCCCCCACCTGCGGAAGTCTGGCTCTTTAGCTCAAGCTGAACCTACTGATGCTTTTAGCTCTGGCGGGCCTGGGTTCAACCCCTGGTGGGCTGGCCACCTGGGTGGCCATTGTACTTACTCTGGCAGCTTTGGGTTCGATGTAAATATTAAACATTGACGTTCCCTTTGTTTTCATAGAAGCATAGAAACGTAAGGCTGAACGGGACGTCGAGTGTAAATGAAATTATGAAGTCACATGACTGTGGCTCTTTTGGATAATGTTGATCTCTAATTTGGCTTCTGAACCACTGAGGTCTGAGTATCACTCGTGTAGGGAATAGAATAGACAAACTGTTAGCGTGGAGTAGGGTTGCCAGGCGTCCGGTTGGCAGCGCAGTGGGGGCCCGGGGCTAAGGCAGGCTCTCTGCCTGGACTGACTCTGCACGGCTCGCAGAAGCAGCCATCAGGTCCCTGTGGCCCCTAAGCACATGGGCGGCCAGAGAGGCTCCACGCGCTGCCCCCACCCCAAATGCTGGCTCCACAGCTCCCATTGGCTGGGAAGCAAGACCAATGGGAGCTGCAGGGGCGGTGCCTGCAGCGCACAGAGCCTCCCTGGCAACCCATGCACCTAGGGGCCGCAGGGACCTGGCGACCGCTTCCTGGGAACCGTGGAAAGTGCCGCCGGGACCCTGCACCCATTCCCACGCCCCAACCCCAGCCCAGATTCCCCTCCTGCACCCAAACTCCCTCCCTGATCCTGCACCTGCTCCCACACCCCAACCTCCTGCCCCAGCCTGAAACCCTCATTTCTGGCCCCACCTGGAGCCCGCACCCCCAGGCCAGAGTCCATTACTCCCACCCCCACCAATCCCCTACCCTAGCCCAGAGCCCTCTCCCACACTCCAAATCCCTCATCCCTGGCCCCACCCCAGAGCCTGCACCCCCAGCCAGACCCCTCACCCCCCTCCTGTACCCCAACCCCTGCCCAAGCCCAGCCAAAGTGAGTGAGGGTGGGGGAAAGCAAGCAACAGAGGGAGGGGGGATAGAGTGAGCAGGGGCGGGGCCTTGGAGAAGGGGGGGGCAGGACAGGGGTGCTCGGTTTTTTGCAATTAGAAAGTTGGCAACCCTAGTGTGGAGAGCCTGTTTTTTTACATGATTTTTAAATTTTTAGATGCAATTTGCCCTCTTGCAGTTAACTATGGGCTCAAAATGGCTGACAACCGCTAGCCTTTAGACATCTAGCTACAGTCTAAATAGCAGCATTGGCACCCTGAATTGCACCCGCATAAAACTGAGGCTCACACTAGGATCTAATAACACAACTGCCATCTAGCATTTTTCACCCAAAGATTTCAAAGTCCTCTGCAAAAGGGCAGAGTCATCATTAGCCCCATTTACACATATGGAAAACTGAGCCAAGAAGAGTGACTTGTTCAAAGACACACAACCACTCAGTGATACAGTCCAGGGGGGCTAGATCCTCAGTGGGTATAAATCGGCATAGCTCTGTTGTCTTCAATGAAGCTACAGGACTTACAGCAGTTTAGGATCGGGCCCTAGGTCTCTGAGTCTTGACTCCCATTCTGGTGCCTAGTTCTTTGGGACAAGCCTCCTCATCAGATCCTCATTCACTGGCAGTGTTCCCCCATGTTGTCAATTTGGAGATTTTTTTCCCCCCCAGAGTCCACATTCTTACTTGCATCTGAAGAAGTGAGGTTCTTACCCACGAAAGCTTATGCTCCCAATACTTCTGTTAGTCTTAAAGGTGCCACAGGACCCTCTGTTGCTTTTTACAGATTCAGACTAGCACGGCTACCCCTCTGATTCTGAGAGTTGTGGCCAAAGGGCAAATGTACTTGTGATGTTCAATGAGTTTAGCAGGCTAGAGCCCAAACCTGCTGGTCCCCACTAATGGCTCAGAGTGGCTCATTTGTTTTGGTCTTTTTCCTTCACTGCCGATGACCTCGTAAGATAATTTCTATTCATCTACCAAAGAAGGTACAAGTAAAATTGTGACTGTGTATGGTTTGTATTTTGTAGGATGTGCAAAAATGTACTTACATTAGTGTGAAATTTACACGTGGCCCTCAAGTAATGGGAAATCTCTCAATGCAGCTCAGTGTCTCCCTGGACTCAACGAATCAGACCATACGCGTCTAGTCTAGACTATTCTCGCTTCATGCCCCAAATCAGGATTTATGTTTATCAGCAGCACTTAGTTCTGCATCAGAAAGTCACGATTAAACCATTTCATGATTACGTCGACCAAGTACAGTTTTGCTAGAACTACAAGTTCTGGCAACAGGAATACAGTGTTCCAAAGTTAATTTTACAAACGATTACATCTTATAGCAGGACAGAGTCCAGATAAAAATGCCTGTCAGTAACAGAAATGATTAAAGATTTAAAGGAAAGGGGGAGTGAAAACTGACACTGCCAATAGCTCACAAGAAAGCCACACTACATTGCTTGCGCCAGCATCTGGAAAGAATTTGGGCAAGGCACTTTTCACCATGTAGAAACAAGTCTATACCTAGCTATCTACCCCGGTATTTCCAATGCACCCAGCCAGGGCGGGTGCAAGGATGTTTCGTGCCCTAGGCAAAACTTCCACCTTGCGCCCCGCCCCCCCCCCCCGCCGCCCTAAGGCGCCCCCCCGCGGCAGCTCCCCCCGGCCCGGGGAGCCATGTGGCAGCTCCCCCCGGCCCAGCTCACCTCTGCTCCGCCTCCTCCCCGAGCACACCGTCGCCGCTCCACTTCTCCCGCCTCCCAGCTGATTGGCGCCGCAAGCCTGTTTGGCGCCGCAAGCCTGGGAGGGAGAGAAGCAGAGCAGGGCGGCGTGCTCTGGGGAGGAGGCGGAGCAGAGGTGAGCTAGGGCGGGAAGTTCCTCTGCGTGCCGCCCCCCCCCCCCACTTGCTGCAGGCAGCCCTCCCCGCGCCCCCCTGCCCCAGCTCCCTCTGCCTAAATGCCGATGATGACTGGGGCGGCTGAAGATCCAGCTGCCGCGGTCACCGCCGAAGGACCCGAAATGCCGCCCCCCAAATGCTAGCGCCCTAGGCAACCGCCTAGGTCGCCTAATGGGTTGCACCGGCCCTGCAACCAGCACGGGTGCATTGGTTGAATCAAGTTAAGGAGGACTATTTGAGCTCTTAGCTGGTGTTGACCATATTGCTGAAAGTTACATGGAACAGCCCCGATTCTGGAGGCTCCCTAAGATGAGTCTGTAAAGTCCATTCCCGACACAGATGTCACAATCACAGATTTCCACACAAAACATCTTTCCTTCATTATAATTTTGAGCCAGAGGTTTTGTTACTTATCTGCATTACAGATGTGTGGAAAGGCCTTGCTATGGAGCCAGCATCCTGTGGAATTTACAGGACACAGTATATTTTGGGTTCCCACATTACAAAATCATTGAAAGGCAGCATGGGGCATTGGCCTGGGCTATATAGCTCCTCATACAAGAGGGCCCCAATCTTGGTTGGAGCCTTCAGGGACTATCCATTTTTAAGCCACTCTCTTGTCATGAAGACACTGCGCAAAATTCTGTTCTCAGTTACCTGGGGGCAATGTCTATTGAGTTCTATGGTGTGTTTCCCTCCATCCATATACCAGAGCAGAAATTGAAGCTATCTTTACCTTCTAGTGCTTTTAGAATCATAGAATATCAGGGTTAGAAGGGACCTCAGGTGGGTCATCTTGTCCAACCCCCTGCTCAAAGCAGGCCCAATCCCCAATTAAATCATCCCAGCCAGGGCTTTGTCAAGCCTGACCTTAAAAACCTCTAAGGAAGGAGATTCCATCACCCACATTCCAGTGCTTCACCATTCTCCTAGTGAAAAAGTTTTTCCTAATATCCAACCTAAACCTCCCCCACTGCAACCTGAGGCCATTACTCCTTGTTCTGTCATCTGGTACCACTGAGAACAGTCTAGATCCATCCTCCTTGGAACCCCCTTTCAGGTAGCTGAAAGCAGCTATCAAATCCCCCCTCATTCTTCTCTTCTGCAGACTAAATAATCCCAGTTCCCTCAGCCTCGCCTCATAAGTCATGTGCTCCAGCCCTCTAATCATTTTTGTTGCCCTCCACTGGATTCTTTCCAATTTTCCACATCCTTCTCGTAGTGTGGGGCCCAAAACTGGACACAGTACTCCAGATGAGGCCTCACCAATGCCAAATAGAAGGGAATGATCACGTTCCTTGATCTGCTGGCAATGCTCCTACTTATACAGCCCAAAACGCTGTTAGCCTTCCTGGCAACAAGGGCACACTGTTGATTCATATCCAGCTTCTCATCCATTGTAACCCCTAGGTTCTTTTCTGCAGAACTGCTGCCTAGCCACTTGGTCCCTAGTCTGTAGCAGTGCATGGGATTCTTCCATCCTAAGTGCAGGACTCTGCACTTGTCCTTGTTGAACCTCATCAGATTTCTTTTGGCCCAATCCTCAAATTTGTCTAGGTCCCTCTGTATCCTATCCCTATCCTCCAGCATATCTACCACTCCTCCCAGTTTAGTGTGATCTGCAAACTTGCTGAGGGTGCAATCCACGCCATCCTCCAGAACATTAATGAAGATATTGAACAAAACTGGCCCCAGGACCAACCCTTGGGGCGCTCTGCTTGATACCAGCTGCCAACTAGACATGGAGCCATTGATCTCTACCCGTTGAGCCGGACGATCTAGCCAGCTTTCTATCTACCTTATAGTCCATTCATCCAGCCCATACTTCTTTAACTTGCCGGCAAGAATACTGTGGGAGACTGTATCAAAAGCTTTGCTAAAGTCAAGGAATAACACGTCCACGGCTTTTCCCTCACCCACAGAGCCAGTTATCTCATCATAGAAGGCAATTAGGTTAGTCAGGCATGACTTGCCCTTGGTGAATCCATGCTGACTGTTCCTAATCACTTTCCTCTCCTCTAAGTGCTTCAGAATTGATTCCTTGAGAACCTGCTCCAGGATTTTTCCAGGGACTGAGGTGAGGCTGACGGGCCTGTAGTTCCCCAGATCCGCCTCCTTTCCTTTTTTAAAGATGGACACTACAGTAGCCTTTTTCCAGTCATCCGGGACCTCCCCCAATCGCCATGAGTTTTCAAAGATAATGGCTAATGGCTCTGCAATCACATCCGCCAACTCCTTTAGCACCCTCGGATGCAGTGCTCACCCCCCCCCCATTTAAAGACTACTTCAACCAGCAGGACCAGGGTATGCTTCATAACCCCCTTTCTTCAGGCTAACCAAAATCTATTAACACTGAAAATAAAACAAGTCTGTTTAAAGACTGCAAATACTCTCCCATTGCACCTCTATAAACCCTCAGCACACTGAAGGAATAGCAAATAGATCTTTCCTTTGGGAAAGAGTCCTCCGAGTCCTTGAAGATGCTGGTCAGGCCAAGAATCGTAATCCTAGTGCTCAACGAGTCCCTGGCTTTCAAGAACTCAGACATGGAAGACAGGAGGGAGCGACTGGAGTCTTAAGCATACATCAGCCCTTGTAGGACCGGCTTTGTCAGGGCTGCTCCAGAACGGCGCTCGCAGTGATGTCAAAGCAAAAATCTATGGCGCATGTTAAAAATATTGGTGGGCAAGTAAACATGTAACAGCAGAGGATATCGAGAGTCCCAAGAGAAGGTGTAAGTGGCATCTGCGACTGACGGGCGGGAGCTGGTTATACAGATCTATGGGGATGGAGGGCTATGGCACAGCACTGTTTTAATTAGGGTTGGGGGCGGGGTATTCAGACTCCGTATTTTGGTTCTTCAAAGAGAGTTTTTTTAAAATCATAAGCTAAGACATTTGGTGTTATGCCCCCATCTCAGAAAGGGCAAATGAAAGAACCACAGACTCCCCCTTGCATTGGATTTAGTGGACTGCGGAGCACAGACAGTTCTCAATGCCAGCAGCAACAGCCACGCCAGTCCTGATCCTTGGAAGCTCTTGAACGACTGTGGGGGAAAGAGCCCCCTGTTCCATAGGATGTCTGCTTAAAATACAGCTACATCGGCAGAGGCTTTCCTATATCAAACCTGCTTTACACAGAGTGTGGGAGTGGAAGGTCAGGCTGGAGCGTTCCAAGATTGACTCTGTGGATTTCTGGTTTGTTATTTTCCTCTGTCTTGTAAGAGATGACAGCTGTCCTTACTGGAAATAATTCAATCTGAAATCTGCTCAAGCAACTTTTCCCTTTCTTGGTTTCTATTCCAGCAGTGATGGCTTTATTTCCTAGCAATGGTTAGGGCACCAAAAATGTCTCTTCCCATCCCCACATCTCTTTATCCTAAAAGAAAAGGTTTGAAAACCTTCCACAGACCATCTGCACAAAGTCACCTGGGCATTCCAAGTAACTAGATGAAGGACTGCAAATTCCTTAAGGGAGGATTCTTCAAAAGACGTTTGTCTCTGATGAGTATCCCAGAAGTTCATATTCTTCTCTTGATGGCTTGGGATGGAACTGCCCTCAAGGAATTGGCAGTACTGTCCTGGTTTTATCCAGAATGGAAATGACCTAAATCTAACTATCCAAAGTACTCCTATAGCCCTTATGACTACAGTATGCACGTGCCTCGATGTAATGTATTTAGCCCTGTGCGGCAAGGCAGTGCTGTTATCCCCAGGGAACAGGGGCACAGAGACAGATGGATTTGTCCAAAGTCTCCCAGGAAATCCATGGCAGAGCTGAACCCAGGTCTCCTGAGTCACTGTTCAGTGTTCTATCCACTATGCCGCATACCGCTCTGTAAGAGAGCCTCTGCCCTGAAGACCTTGCATCCTAAATACACATGACAAGGGGGGGAGGGAAGGGGGAGAAAGGATCATCCCCATTTTACAGATGCAGAATTGGAGCATGGACAGATTAAGAACCCAATTCAAGAAAACATCTCTGCTTAAGGGACTTTCCTAAATCCAGGCCTAAGCAACTTGCAAGAGTTCAAAACAGGAACCGGTGGCAGAGCCAGGAACCGAATTCAGAACTCCTGCTCTCTTAAAGCCATCCTTCCTCTCCCTGAGTGAGGATTGGTTAAGTACTAAATACACCAACTGCTTAGGATGGAAACAACTATGGAAAAGATAGAAGGGCAAGGTTAGATTGTATACATTTCCCTTGGTGCTTTATATACATTATGCCCTGATGTGGGGAGGTCAGAATCTTTCAAATACATTTACATTTCTGTAACGTCCATTTGGGCCAAGTATTAAAGCCACCACGAGTACTTTAAGAATTACTGGCCACAGGCCCACTTGTTATGGGAAGGTGATGGCGGGGAATACGTTGAAATTGTGATATATGAGGAGTTTAACAACCCTGGATGCCAAAAATATTTCAAGCAGTTCTAAGGTGGCCACAGGAATGTAGTTTCCACAGTAAATAGTTATCCACAAAAGGAGTGAAGAATGAACAAAGTTTGATAGATTGGGCATTAGCAAAACAGACCAGGCAGAATTTATCAGGTCAGAGTGTTCCCTGATTGAACAATCAGCTGCAGAATTGACTTGTTGGAAGATTAGCTATGGAAAAGCAGGTCTATGTTTATGAAGCCACAAACATTGTGGTGAAGCTTTTATGACTACTTTTATTATTAAAGAATCCAAGCTGGATTTGAAGATAGGCAGGCAGCGTTCTCAAACATCAGACCTGCCTTAAAGTGGTTATAATCTCGTGAGTGGGAGAGAGCCGTTTGGATTATTGTTGTTTATATATAATTTTATCACTCCATCAAAAAGTGTATTTTTTTTTAAAGCCATCAAGCTTAGTGCACCCGCCCACCCAGAGCGTTTACTGCTCTTGCAAAAAGAAAGTGAGAAAGACCATTCTTTCCGGAGCGCTGGTGAGTTCACCACGAGCCGTACACTATGGAAGCAAGCAAACCATTATGGACAACTGCACGTGCTCATGCAGAAGAATCCCAAGAAGGGAATTTTACCTGCCATTTTAACGAAGGTGTTTGACCCACAGAACTAGCCCATTTGCTCATCCTGCTTTAGCACCCGATCCAAAGCTCAAAGAAGTCAGTGGGAGTTTGTAACAGGGCAGGGCAGACAGTCCCCCTTAGGGGTAGTTATGGCTGGGGACCAGTCAGCCCTGTTCTAAGGCCTGGCCCCTTAAGAACTGGTGTTCTGGATCTTGTCGTTCATCTGGACAGATCGCAAGACCAGAAATGGACCCAGGCTAAGCCAAAGTCATGTGACTGAGGCAGAAAACAAAAGGGCAGGGACTATTCCTTAGTCAAGGGTCAAGTCTTTCAACAGAGGCCTAGGGTCCCACAGAGCTCCTGTCCAGAGAGAAGCTGGGGTAGGAGCCCAGGAAGGGGCTGGATGTGGAGCAGCGGAAGCTGGTGTCTGAAGCCATGGGGAAAGAACCCAATGGATTAAAGGACCCCTTACATAAGGTAATTGGGAAGGACTAGGAGACTAGAGGAGAAGTCTTAATGCAAGAAGGAAATGCATTTTTTGTGGTGTTCCAATAAACAGCCAGTAGGCCTAACTGCACCCTTATGTGAGCTGTATGGATGTGGCAGAGGGGAAGGGAAGGCCAGAGTGATGGCACTGCCATGCCTTGGTGTGCGTGGGGGGGGTCTTGTGCCATACTGCACCCTGCGACCTAGTCGTTCCATTGATTTTAGCTGGTTTTGGATCATGCTCCTTGTGCTTCCAGCAGCTATTGCAGAGCTCGTGGGGGGAGGGGGGAAATGGTTCAGAAGCAAACTAGCAGAATGCACCAGTCCAACACTTTATCCTCTCTTCTGCCCAAGGTTCGTAAATCCCAGTCTTACAGAAAGGGCTCTCACTGAAGCCACAGATCACACACCGTCGGCTACAGACACAGGTCTCGTTGGTGCAGCATGCCTCGACCTTGCCAAGGCATTTGATACGGTTAGTCATGGTTTATTGCTTGAAAGATTTCAGGCAGTGGGAGACTTGTGAAGGGTGAGGGAAGGGGCTTGGTTTAGAGATTAGCTGGCATGTTGAAAGCAGCAGCTTTGGATGGAAGGAGAAAGAACAGGCCTTCATCCAACAGTTCTGGATGCATCCCCGAGTTGCATCTCTCGTCCTCATTCTTTGTAAAATAATCAGTCATCTATCACGAACCCTTTGCAACTGCTGGAAATTTTGCAGGCGCCTGTTTCTTACGGGATTTCCAGCCCAATTCTGCAGAGTAGAGAGATCTGGTGAAGGCCTGAATTAGAACAACTATCTGAATTTTGGGCTGCTTTTCCAAATAAAAAGCCATTGACATACACCTGCTGCTAGTCAGTCAAACAGCTGGAAGAAAGGATTTAAAAAACAAAGGATGGAAACTTGCAGCGAGGCTAGTCAGTCTGCTACTCAATAGCCTGGACTGATCAGGTCTCCAATTCCAGCACTCCAATTTTCATTGGGTAAAATTCCCATTGTTTTACAGAAGTCAGAATTAGTAGAGATCCATCTCCTGGCCAATGCAGAATTGTTCCCTATTTTACAATTTTTAAAGTTCCAAGTGATGGGGTTTCCATCATCTCCTTAGGGAAACCATTTCACAGGCTAGACTATCTCCCGGTCAGGAAGGTTAGATTGTTTTATCCAGTGATTTCCTAGACATGGTTAGCAATTAGAGTAACTCACACCATCTTGCCAGTCAGTTTAAAGGAGAGAGACTGGGGAACATTTTCAGCATGACCTGTCGAGTTTTAAGTGTCAACTTCTTTGATGGCTAATGGCAGTTAGGCACACTTGGAAACAAAACTCACTTCTCATAGATGAACGACAAACGCATCTAAAATCAGTGCGCCGCTGCAAGTAGACAGACAGATAACCAGGGCTAGACATGAACAACAGCTGGAGTTTATTTTTTAAACATCCAGTCGTTCCTAGACAGTGAGCACCTGGGGACATGCCCTTATTTGCGTGAAGCACAGCTGTAAGGAGTGTCAACACCTCAGCCAGGAATTGCTGTAATAACCCCTTGACTGGGGCTAGTTTCCTTCCTGCACTCCCCTTTGGAGGGATCACAGAATCATAGAACCATAGGGATAGAAGGGATCTCAAGGGTGATCTACAGACAGGGGCGGCTCTATGTATTTTGCCGCCCCAAGCACGGCAGTCAGGCAGCCTTCGGGAGATCTGCTGGTAACACGGATTCGGTGGCATGCCTGCGGGAGGTCCGCCAGTCCCGCGCCTTCGGCGTACCCGCCGCCAAATTGCCGAATCCACGGGACCGATGGACCTCCCGCAGGCATGCCGCCGAAGGCAGCCTGACTGCCGCCCTCATGGCGACCGGCACGCTGCCCCCCGCGGCTTGCCGCCCCAGGCACGCGCTTGGAGCGCTGGTGCCTGGAGCCGCACCTATCTATAGACAGTGTATAAAATGGGGAAAAGTTTGTTCCAAAGGTAGC
Organism: Terrapene triunguis; assembly: GCF_002925995.2. Lineage (NCBI taxonomy): Eukaryota > Metazoa > Chordata > Testudines > Emydidae > Terrapene > Terrapene triunguis. The sequence goes on from NW_020664585.1 coordinate 9,038,485, forward strand.
AGAGACTGGTTTTAACTAGATAACTTCTCCTGTGCTGCTTCTATAGCTTGAAATAGGCTCCCAGAGCAATTATGCTGCTGGAAGTAAAGTTACTTTGGTAATCCAAACACCAGTAGCTGGACAGTTGGTAAATTACGTTTGAATATGTTTTATTAGCTGGGGGAATGCCCTATGCTAATTATTTCTAGAGTCTCTTGTGTTCCAGTCGATTCTATGTACGTTTTTACATCTTGTGTGGAATCCAAGCTCCTTCCAGAGTTCAATATTAAAGAGTCTAACAACTGTCCAGTGGGATTTCCTCTCCATTCCTCTGCTGTATTGCAGCATATCAGTACTCCACATAATACACCCCCTTATTGTCTCTGACACAGAGTCCCATACCTGTTCTACCCCCCAAAGACTTTAAACCACCTCCGTATCCTACATGCTGGTGCATACTGAGCCTCTAAAGGGATCATTCTGGGGGTGGGGGGGGGACTTTCGCAAGAGGCCTACAGATTGATTTGTCGCCTTTTGTTGATTTATTCACTAATGCTTCAGTTTCCATTTCACACTCATCTTTCAAGTGGCAACTAAATCCTTTTATTGCAGGTTAACAAAGTTCTGCAAACAAAAAAAATGACTAGGAGCCAGCAATCCCCTCTTTGGGATACGCATGCCGAGAGCAACTAGAGAAACTAGGAGAGCTGACTTACTGAGTTTTCCCCCTGGTTTTTTTTTTTTAATTGAATAGGTAAGTTTCTCTTACTTGGCCTTGCATACCAGGGAGGGGGCAGGAGCATAGCAGGGAAGGCAATCAACAAAAAGTATTTAAATTGTATATTTTGCACATGCACCATATGCCAACTTGGTGCGAGTCACCCTACTTTGCCACTAGCATCCCCAAGTAATTGACACCAAGACTTAAGGCAGTGCGGTGCAATATATGGCGTACTCAAAAGAAATACAACAATTAAAAAAAGCAACGTGTCTCATGTCTGACTCATTTCTTAACCAAATATTTTTTTAAAAAGGAGTGTGACCAGCCCATGGACAAGCCCCTGCAAAAAACAAACAATCCCCCTCCCCCCTGCACGCAGAGTGCTGTCACCACATTTAAATTAATACAGTTAAATATAGTAATCTAGTCATAGTAAGTTGGTCTCGACATGAACCAGTTCCTCCACTGTTTTTGGCTCCGTGCTGGACTTGTGGGCAGGTTTAAGATGTCAGCTGCTATATTAAGCATGATATGTGGCATAATGGCCAAGAGGACTCAGATTTGGCCTTTTGCCATCTCTCCCACCCACAACCCCAGCTCTTAAATAATCTACGCCCTGCTTTTAAGGCACAGAAAAAAATCCACTACCAGCATCAAATAAAAGAATTTATTTAAGTCCACGAAAGCCTCATTTGCAATTCAGAATTAACAGGCACCGTGTAAATGTAAAGCAGTATCAAATCTGTACGCTGCCTAGGACGTCACAGCTGCAATGATGCTGCACACCCTGGCTAGCTGGAAGCTCACAATCATCAGGGATAGTACTGTGACTCTCTTATCCCTAAAGCACAGGTCAAGAAATGTCAAAAGCACAGGTGCTCGGCCCTTTCTGAAAATCAGGCTCCTTTGCGGTTTCTCCCCCACCCACCAAAAAAGGCACCCAAACCCACTTGTCTCACTTTTGAAAATCTTGGCCCAAATCCCTAACACGTGACCTAAAGAACAATCTTTAGCTTTTAGCAGTATGGGGCATAGGATGCTTCTAAGCAGTTTCAATTCTATCCAGTAGGAGGCAGTGACACACACACATTCTTGCCAGTTCATGAAATATTAATAAAATATCACACGTCTATAGGGGAGGTCATTGTGAGAAAATCAGAATTAAAGCTTGTCCAAAAATGGCTTTATTGTTAAGGCTGTTTTTCAGCAGCAAAGCAAAACCAAACACACAATTAGGTTTATTGAAAACCAAATTCTAATTTAAACAAACTGAATAAAAAAAATTCACTTTTTCCATCAGAAAACAACAACAACAACAACAACAAAAAAGAATCTGGCTATCAAGAGGCGATAGGCCCCACATACCAACAAACAATCCACCAAGTTTCTCCAAGAAAATTTCTATTTTACTCAAAAAACCATTTTTTGTTGGAAAAAAGTGATTCAGCTCTGATTAGGATTCCATTTCTCTTATCAATCTAATGCTAGTGTAAACCAGCCGTCTATGGAAGTTTCCAGTTTATAAGAAGAAGAGTCCAGGAAATTCGGGAAGCCAACGTGCTCGCCAATAGAACTTGGTAGGAGACGTAGCAGAGCTACACTTTCGCGGGAGGCGTCAAAAGAAAGTCATTTTATGTCTTTCTAGCATTAGCTAATATTAAGCAAGTTCTTTCAAGGATACATATTAAGCTGGTTCTCTTCCAGAGAGAATCCGACAGTTGCTGAGCTTGTGCTAGCCAATTAATTGGTAGTTTAAATACAAAATGCTTAAACATCAGTCCCAGAAGTGCTGGCTACCTAGGAGACCTAGTCCACCTCCTCCCGGATACCCCAAGGACATCCTGCTGACAGCAAATATAATTAAGGTTTTTGTTTTGCCTCTTTGGGGAGGGGGGGGAAAGAGGGGCAGGGGAGAGGAATGGGAGAAGCCTCCAGACAGTCAATTAAACTCAGTCCCCTAAAGGTACCATCCCCAATGAAAGATTTAAATTATTTATATGGCTCTAGAGTCAATAGAATCCCCACCCCTCTAAAAAGCCTCTTCATTAAGATAATATTTGGAATGCTTTGCGTGAAAGCCTAACGAGCTTCTTGTTCAACACTAGACCTGAGGCGCTCAGCAGAAAGGGGGTCGAAGGGGACATCATGTGATTTAGGGGGTTTGGTTAAGGAAATGAACCATCCTGCATTTCTCTCTAGGGGACAGACACATGCCGCGCAGCAAGTCTTGCTACAGGCCATAAATCCACGGGACTCACGCCCCACTGAAGATGGTGGATTTCATTGCTCATCACTGTAGTAAAACAATGGATTGTACTGCAGAGGAGCTCATGCATGGTATGCATCTGACTTTCTGGAAATTGTGGCCCGATGATTTCCACTCTGGGACAGCCACGAAACAAACCCAGTATCCAAATTTATTTTGTAGATGATTGTGCCTGAGGACAAACCTCTGCTCTGAGCAAACAGCAGCCCAGAAGCCCTTGTCGCCTGAGACCTGACTTGACTAAGCCTGCTGAGGAGAGACTGATGACTCTTTGGGAAGGCCAGAAACTGGATTTTCACTTCAGTTCTTTCATTTACCCTGGGGGCGGGAGGTAATTGGGTAGGAATGATCCAGGGAGGCAGCTATTTAGCACCTCAAGGTGCAGAACTTAGCTGCCCTCCATTGGGCCCTGGACAGGATGGGCCTGGGCTCCCCTACCAACACCTGAAGGTGGGACAGCAAGAGGAGTCTACCCCTCAACGGGGAATCTAGCTGGGGAAGACCCTGAATACACAAGTCCCAGAGTGAAGGAGAAAGTCCTGAAGCCCTCACAGGCATCAAAAGACTTCTCCGTTATTGGACTTTTCTTTCGGTCTACCCCAAAAGGAGTGGACTACAATGGGTGACCAAGAACAAGAGGATAGGAAGGACCACTGGTCCCACCCCTACCTGACCACTAGGATGCCCTGCCAATGAGGGTCACATTTCACAAGCTCCATTTGCTATTGACCCAGCCAGGGCTTGATAGCTAGAGGAGACAGGCCCCACCTGTCATTAACAATCCACGAAGCCAAACCCCCAGGAGGCACAGCTTTAAAGCCAATATTACAACTGCCTTTGACTTCATGGCTGCCTCAGAGCCAGGGACTAGGGTGACCGGACAGCAAGTGTGAAAAAGTGGGTTGGGGGGGTGGGGGGGAAAGGGGGAGTGTAAATAGGATCCTATATAAGAAAAAGACTCAAAAATCAGGACTGTCCCTATAAAAATCAGGACATCTGGTCACCCTACCAGGGACAGACACACCATGCTGAAGAAGGCCCTAAAACAGAGCCAGCCGAGGTGTGCAGCCGAATCCTTTACTGTAACAAATGCCACGACACCAGGATAGAAAGAATCAACTGCCTAGCAAGTCCCACTCGAACAGATGAGAAACACATTTTCACATAAGGAAACGGCAAAAGCAAATAAATAAAAAGGGAAAGTAACGAATTAGCCTGTGTGAGATACATTAATGATTTAACGGGGGAAGGAGAGTGCTGCAAATAAACCTTAATGATGTAAACACATCCTATAATTAACTGTTACCATGCAGAGAGGATAACCCTCAGCTGGAGTCTTTGCTACCAAGGAGAAATGTGGTCATTTATATTCCATGCGGGTCTGTGTGCAAGTTAGAGGGGCCACCCCTCCAAGCAATTTGGGGTGTTAAAAATAGCTCTTTAAAAAAAAAAGTGGGGGGAAATGATCTATAGCAGAACAATTGTGCGCACTCACTCAAGTATTTTATATTTAAATCATGTGAAATAAGTGATGCTTTGCCATTTCGGCACTACTCACTGCCAGAGTCCCAGTGTTCAGTTATGGATATTAATCGATTGAGCGATCAGCTGCCCTATGAAAGGTTTGGGTTTTCTTTTTTTTAAAAAAATTAAACGTAGCTTTATCCCTCCTGTGTGCTTTTACTGGGACATTCAAATGTGGGGACCAATTTTACAACCCCTGTGCCCTTCGCAGGGCTCCTGCTATTAGATACAGTGGTCGCCACTGTTTCGGCAAGGGCTCCTCTCGTTTAATGTCTTAGCATGGTGCCCAATGGGAGAAAAAGCCATGCTGGAAAGAGGTGCACGACATGTGAAGTCACCCAGGCTTTCTTTAAGACACATGGGGGGAGGGGTCATGGTTGAGGGGAGGAGCCTGGTTCTTGCTATCAAAACTCTCCTTTCAGTAAAGTGTTTACCTGCAAAACTCAACTGGTGGGAGAAGCCAATTCTGCGTGCAGCTGCAGTGACACTGGGAGGGAGCGCAGCTTAGCATGTGCACAAGAGCTTAGAGGTACCCATCTGTCCATTCTGAACAGGTCAATTACGTTTGCCGAAAGTGCTCCATGCCCTGCTTGATAGATCAAGGAAGTGCCAATTCAATCAGATCAAGTAATAAGGCTTGTGCATTTCCTAGTGTAGCAAATAGGACCACTAAGTCTGCTGTGCATTGTAGATACTGGAATACCAAAAAGTTTTAAGTGTGCAACGAGAGCTTTGGGGCCTTTTCAAAAGAGATTAAAAATATTGCCGAAAAAGACTTTTCTTACTGCAGATGGAATATGATGATTGTGGTAGAAATATAGATCGTGCAATGGTTTATGGCATTAGAATATCAAAAAGATTAATCTGCACATACATTTATTACATATAAATACAGATGCTTAGAACTTTAAGTCAAAACTCAACTTTGCCTTCATTGGGGAACCACGACCAGTGCTACTATAACGTATGCACCTCACTCATCACGTTTGGCAAAGAGCAGGGCTTTATAACTGACTTTGTGTAACTTTAGTAGTTAACTCTATTTTGATACAGGCTACAGTTTTACTGGTCAGAATCTTTTCACCGGCTCTGACTGGGAAGATTTCCCAAATGGCCTAATACAGCATAATGGGTAGGGTGACCAGACACCAAGTGTGAAAAATTGGGACAGGGGGTGGGGGGTAATAGAAGCCTATATAAGAAAAAGACCCAAAAATCGGGACTGTCCCTATAAAATCGGGACATCTGGTCACCCTAATAATGGGCCATGCAATTTATCATCATTTTAGTTCTGGCTTCTGGTATAGACCACAGAGAGACAAGACACCCAAGTACTCAGACAAATGGATTGTCCCAAGATGGCAATTCTTATCTGTTAAGAGAAGATATAGTACTTTTCAGAGAATATAAATTGCAAATATACTTTAAAGAGCTTATTGGGAATATTAATGCACATAATTTGCAGTCATCAAATGCATTTCTTTTATGTTTCTCTGAGGCTAGAACAAACCTTTCTTTCAGTTTATTCACAAAAAAGGTCTCCAAAGACTATAATATACCTGTTGCCATCATCATAAATCTTTAAAATTAGTTGACTGTTTGCTAATGACCATAAATGTGTTAGCTAATGGAGATACTTTTTAATTAGTTTGCAATAATAGATTTGCATGTGGAGGAATATTTTGATTTTTTTTAATTGCAAGTCAATATTTGCATAAGATACTTGAGATAGCTCAAATTAAATGTCCTAGTTCCCCCTCTTCAACACTTTACGAACAACAAGACTGTCCAGGTTTAACTAATTACACTTCATTGTAGAGTACTGGAAACACATGCAGTGTGTGAACCGTTCTTGTCCTTCTGGGGAGCCATTCCAAATGCAAATACCCCCAAGCAAACCCCAACATTTTCTTGTGATGTATGAACCGATATTTTGAGTGACCAAAGCATGTGCGCGTTCAGGTACCACTCTTATGAGTCTGCACTCAATCTAGTGCTGAGGTCAAGTTGCGACTTCGCAAGAAGTCAGATAAAAAGGGGAAATGTCTACGTTTGCAGGTTAATTAGCAATCAGATAGCTTTGGCAAACTCGTGCAAAAATTCTACTGCTGGAATTAAAGCTTATACATTCTAAGAAGCTCCTCTTCCAAGCGTTGGACCACATTCACAACAGCTGGTACTGGAAGATGGAAACTCCAGCTAGGAGGCCCTGTGCGACCCAGCCGGGGACTGAACTAGAGAGCAGGATGCACCCCTACACCCATCCTTCTAGGTTTCCTCCTGGAGCAGCTTTAACAGTCATTGGAGCCGTCTAGGTGCTCAGCCGTGAAAGCTGCTACTGGAACAATCCATTCCCCCACCCTTCCCAATCAGTGCTGCTCCCTGTATGGGCTGTGCTAATCCCCCCCCCCCCCGACCTACAATTGCAAGGCTGCGTGTGCAGCCATTTCCCACCACCGCCACCTTCTTCCCTGGCAGTCTTCAGACCACAGGAACTCTCTAAGTTCTAAATGTTGGTGGAAGTTGGCGGCGTTCCTGGGGCAAATCGAGCTCTTCAGCTACTGTGAATCATATGGTTGGCGCCCTATAGGAGGCTTTGAAAATTGGAACTGGAATCAGAAGAGGCTGATCAGTGCTTTGATGGGATAATGAGAGAAGAAATTAAATTGTTCAGTAGCCAAGTGCCCGTTGGACCAAACATGAGCAACGGAGGCGGTGAAAGCCTGCACAGCGCACGGTAACGTACTTCAATACCCACCTATATCAGGAAAGCTTCCCTGGATGCAGCTATACAAGACATCGGTAAGAGGGGGAAAAAAAACTGTGTGGTCACTGAAATTAAGGGGGTTTGTGCAGATGTATCCCTGTGTCCCAGGGGTTGAAGTCCTTAGTCCGTCTTCTTTGTCTGAGAACAAAGGATTTCTCCCCAGAGTTTATTGTGCACCAGTTACTGTTCCTGGGTGGGAAGAAACCATTGGTGGATCTCAATCCTACAGACAGGTGGCTAGGCTCAGAAATAGGATTAGTTCCTTTAAAAAGAAAAAAAGGCCAGGTACCAACAGGGCCGGCTCTAGGCTTTTTGCGTCCCCAAGCAAAAAAAAAAAAAAAAACAAAACCCACACACCACACCTCCGAAAGCCCCAACCACCCTGAATGCCGCCCCTGGAATTCTGCCACCCCAAGCATGTGCTTGGTTTGCTGTTGCCTAGAGCCAGCCCTGGGTACCAAATCCTCAAGGGCTGGTATAGCTGTTTGCCACTTAAGGTGGGGTATTCTGATGCCCAAGTGCATCACTTTCACATATGTACAAGCTGTGATGGTTTTTGATACACCCAGGACTGTGAGTTACCTTGTTACCCCCTGACTTCAGCATGAGGGAGTCTTGCCTGTGTCAGCTCCATAACACTGTCAGCCTTCTACCCACGCGAGCAGTCTCCTCTGGGCTAGGCCAGCCTTTACTTTGCCTTGCAGGTGAACAATTGGTTCACCCCAGTCCCAAAGCCCCTTTGAAGCGTTCCCCTGTGATATCCAGCACCCGTCACTAGCTACTCACAGAAATACCAGGTCTGTTGTCCCCAAAAGAACAATATACAGTCCAGCTTGTAAGATTCAGCTCTGCTCCAGCATTTAGATATATTACTAGTGAAAATACGAATGTGTGTGTGTGTTATTCAAGATTCAAGTGAGAGCAAGTAAGGATATTGGAAATCGATGGTTACATATAAAACAAAAAGAACAGGAGTACTTGTGGCACCTTAGAGACTAACAAATTTATTAGAGCATAAACTTTCGTGGGCTACAGCCCACTTCTTCGTATGCATCCGAAGAAGTGGGCTGTAGCCCATGAAAGCTTATGCTCTAATAAATTTGTTAGTCTCTAAGGTGCCACAAGTACTCCTGTTCTTTTTGCGGATACAGACTAGCACGGCTGCTACTCTGAAACATATAAAGCAAAATCATAACTTGCTTTCTAAAGACTAAACGGAACCATCAAGTGAACCTTCTGCCTACAGCCTGGTTAGCTCACCCAAAGCCTTTTGCAACTTCTCATACAAGGTTGGCAGAGATGAATGGAAACACACTGCCCTTTACTTCCTAAGTTCAGGATGAGGGGGTGTTTTCTTTGCCCTCTACTTATACCCCCAAAGTTTCATTGTCTGTACTCAGAGGTGGTATAACCCACCCAACCCCCGCAACGGCTTGTTTTTCCAATGTGCTGCTTACCTGTTGACTTCATATGTAAATGAGCATCGTCTTAGCTTACGCTGCTTAACTTGACATCCCGACAGACATCTCGTTTGACAAAGAGCAAACTGTTTTTTTCACCCGTGCTGGCGACTAAGACTTTCATACAGACTCTGAGACCATAGTTTCATTATCTATACATAACTCCTTACATAAGATCTCTGCATCCATTTTCCAAGGACATTAATGAGCTGTGTGACCCTGGCTTTCATTAAAGACCTCGCATGACATTCTCTGGTGAACCAGAACATACAGATCAGCATTAGGACCTTCCTGGAACCTCTTTGCCAGTTGGCCTGATGGGGTCCTTGGGTCACACTAGTGCACACGGCAACTGAGTTAGAATACCTGGAATTGTGATCTCCAGGGCGGACATGTGCCTGTGGGGAGAAAGCCAACGCAGGGCCTACGCACCACTTCAGGGCTTGGAGTCGTACTGTTATAGGGGGCCGCACCACAGCAAGCTCCACATGCGCAGAAGCAAGTCACAGGCCAGGGTCCCCCTGGGCCTGCAGCAAAGTCCCTCCAGAGCCAACAGAGTCACATTTACTTTTCTCCCCCACAGCAGCAGATCCCTGGACCCCACTAGAGCATTGCAAGGCTACGAACAGAAGTAAAGATTCTCTCTCACCCTTCTCTGGGACTGAGCCTCTCGTCTCTCTTGGGCTCCATCTCAGCTCCCAGATCCTTGCGCAACACCGGCTCCAGGACTGACTGGCTTCCTCCCTGGAGGTTGTCCCCTTGCTCCAAGGCCCGCATTCCTGTGGCTCACTCTCCAGCCACAACCCAGCTCTCCTGCATAGCCAGCACTTAACTGCCAGGCCTCTACACCCAGCCAGGTGTGGCAGAGCAGAACTAATTAAACAGGGTTGGCTATCTCCAGGCCTCCTAGCCCTTAAAGGGGAGGGTGCATAGGCCCTTGTGCCGGTCCTCTGCACCGGGAAAATGTCACCCAAACTGCACCAGGAAAATTCCCTCTTCTTATGCCCATGAAAATTTCTTCCTGTTGTACAAGCTGCGGTGTTAAAGGTATAGTGATTTTTTTTTTTTTACATCCCTTCTCCTAAGGCATACAGCCATAAGAAGTTGGTGGGAAAGGGCCTATTTTAGCTTCATCTGAGCCAAACATCTCTGCTGTGTCACTTCAATCCCTTCTCTCTGCACAAAAAAAAAAAAGTGTCTAGCTTAAACTCACTAATGTCATTTGTTTTACCCACCTTCTTCACAACCTATCCCATGAAGTTTACATTTGCTTCCCTTGCAGTATAATAATTCTGCCTGAATTCCCACCTTTACTCTTAAATACTTAGTGAAGTCCGATATTGACCGGAAGATATTGGATACATAATGAATGTGCCAGGAGAGGCAATTTTCAGAAGTTCACCTTGTCGGATTTTTCCACGAAACAGCTGAATCTAGAACTCAGTTTCTGGGAGCATCAGCAATTGCAAACAGTTAGACTAAATGGATTCTTGCCCTCTGACAAGCCTAAACGGTTAACGGGTCCATATTTTACAAGGGCAGCAGATTTACGATCACCATTGCAAGACGCAAGGCTACAAATATTAGTGCTTAGAGGCATTTTGCAAGGAAGACAGTTTAATTTAAATCAATGAGTTATTGATTCATTTCTCATGCTGGAAAGAGCGCACAGTGTATTTCTGCCACTCTATCTGTACTTCTGATGACCTCAGGCATACAATATAAACCCGATGTAAAATATTTCCTTTCCTAATAGGGGAGCTTTTATAGCCTTGGACCTGAGCTAGCAGAGAGTCATCTGGGGAGAGTTGCCTGAATAAGAAGCCACTGCAAAGAGGGTAATTCATGTTCAGGGCTTCCTAAGCAAGGATAGGCTATGAATCACTCTTGAACATCTCTCTTATATAGCCTCAGGTTCTGGTGTGCTTCCTGGTGTACAGGAGCGGATAAAGGAATTTGTTTCTTAATGGTGTGGATTCTTGTGCTACAGTGGAACTGTGGAACAGCACAGAATAGTGCACAGGGGCCAAATTAGTTAGGTTTCAAGAGGTTACATAATGTGGTTTTATTTGCTTGTACAATAAGGTTGATTTGTTCTTTTCAAATAACCTCCTCCACGTGGCTAAGTTTCATCCGGCCGATCCCCAGCTGCTGTAAGTCAGTCTAGCTCCACTGAAATCACCCGAGCTATGCAATTTCCACCAGCTGAAAATCTGGCCCCACGTGTTTACTGGGTAACCTGCCCACGCCCAGCAATGAGGAGCTGCCAATATTTCAACAAGGAGCTCCCCCACCAAAAATTGTTCTCCTTAGTACCGTGCGGGGGAAGTGGTTGCTGAAGGAAGGCGGGTGACAGAGGGCCGTTCAGCTCCTCCCACAGAGCTTTTTTCTTAAAAGCACCCGGCTCTTTTTGCAACCTGGTGCATTAAGAAAGAATTTGCTCTTCAGAGGTACAGGGAGTCAGAAGAATAGGCTGACCCCCTGTCGAGATGCAGGATGTGTGGTGTCTAAACCATCCAAGACACATGGCTATCCGGGCTCTTTTTGAAACCCTCCTGTGAAGGAGCTGCCAGAACCGCCCCAGACAGTCTGTTCCATTGTCCTACTGTTCTTACCGTTAGGAAATTTTTCCTGAGATTTAATCAGCCACCTCTATGGCAACACTGTAACATGCCCTATTGCAGAAGGCAAAAAAGAGAATTTATCCTGGCACGCTCCCTTCCCATCACTAGTCTTTTCCTTGGAAAGGAACGGCTTTCCCTCATCCTGGGTGCAAAAAAATAACCACCACAAAACCACCCAGGGGCAGACAAGACACTGTACAGTATAGAAGTAGCAGTTTAATATGAAAAAAAAAATAGACCAACAGAAGCAAAGTACCATTCACCACAGGAAGCTTTTATTGCACAAAGCTTCACTCTCTACGGTGCTTCCCATATAATGCGCTGCAACTCTTCAGGACTGCCATGCTCCTTCACGAACTTTCTCTACAGCAGCATTCACCCTCCTTGTTTGAATCTGTAAAAAGCAACAGAGGGTCCTGTGGCACCTTTAAGACTAACAGAAGTATTAGGAGCATAAGCTTTCGTGGGTAAGAACCTCACTTCTTCAGATGCCTCCTTGTTTGTAATTCAGTAGCACTTACAGACCCTGTAACAGGATGGCTTGTCCCATGGGCTGGCAAGTCTGGGTCTAAGACAGCCTTGATTACAAGACAAGCTACATCTGGGCTGATTCGGGTAATCCCAGGACAGTGCAGTGAAAGGGGATGGGGGGGAGCCTAGAAGAAGGCAGCTCTGTCTGCAGGGAGTAAGAAAGCTCCTGCAGGGCCCTGAGCCAGCAGGGGAAAAGCTGAAGAAGCAGGAGAGAGTTGGAGAAGACTCCCCAGGCAGGGAGGCCCAGGAGAGACCTTGTCCTGGCAGGGGAGAGCTTGTAGAGGCCAATGGGATGTAGACTCCGTGTGTGTTTTGTGTTAGCTTGGATTAATCAGGAGAGATGCTGAACTGGGCTGAAGGCTTAGAAGGGCAGTATGTACTTGAGATGTCAATACACTGGCCCCCAAGAGAGGATTTGTCTGAACTGAGTGGGTTCTTAAAAGGGCTCTGAAGAGGGGGAAGCAGAGCAGGGGAGTGCCAAGGCTCCCCTGGCCCTGAGGGGGCACGCGGGAGGCAGCCCCCGCCAAGATTAGGGCCTTATTATGCTGTACACATACGAAGTAAGACTCAGTCCCTGCTCCAAAGAGCTTATACTCTAAGGTGACAAGACAGACACAGGATGTATTATTATCCCCCTTGTACAGCTGGGTACAAAGGCCCACAGAGGTGAAGGGTCAAATGTTCAAGCGTCTAAGCAACTTAGGAGCGTAAGGGCTATTGCAAGAGGATGGCACTTGTGGGTGGGACTTTTAAAATCAATGCTGAGGGTTTTTGACTCGGTTCCTATTGAATTCAACAGGAAAACTCCCACTGACTTCGCTGGGCACAGAGTTAAGCCAGGACAGAGCATTTTGAAATTCCCAGTCTCTGCCCCAAGTCACTCAGTTTTTAAAATATCCCACCCTGAGTGACTCATCCAAGGTCACGCAGGGGGATCTGTGGCAGAGCCAGAGCGGACGTCCATATTTCCTGTGTCCCAGTCCATGCTTGGAGAGCCACAAGACATACACCATAGGGTATGCATACTCCAGCTCAGTCCCCTCGATGCTGGTCACAGCAGTCTCGCTGACACAACGAACTCCCCCTTTGCCTCATTCACAAGCAGTAGCAGCTCGCTTTCTCCATTACACTCCTCAGTCACACTACATTAGACGATTAGGTATTATTTCATATTTCTCAGCAAAGGAAGCCAAGAAAAAGCGCCAGATGTTCGTTCTTCCTCATGAAACTGGAGCCTAAGACAAACTCCTAAAGGAGACCCCAAGACATCTGTTTCCCCTTATAATAAACATGCTCATATTTCTAGTAATTACCACACAAAGTGATACCTACAAAAATGGGTAGGTGATACCTACAAACTGATGCTGGAAAAGAAGCTCTATTCCCCATTTCCACCCCACTTCCCTCCCCCCCGCCAGTGCCATGACTTCTGACCTTGCAAAGCTAAGAGCAGCAAGAATAGACTGGACAAGAAACCTAAAGCCCGTGCCACCTCCGGAGACCTGGGCTCACACGAATTCTGGGTAGTCAGAACACCACAAAGTTTGGGTGGGGATTTTTCAGACGTTTGGGACCGTTCAGATCCAGGTTTTCAGCTCAGCTGGTTTAGGGAATGGGAGAGCTGCCAAGTTTCGATCTGGATTCGGAGCGGAGGGTTCAAATCAGGGACTTTGGCACATTCTCAATCCCAACATGAGCATTCAACTCCCAGAAGTTAGTTCCTAACGACCGTGGAGAGAGAAGCCAAACAAGCCAAGAGGCCAAGGGAAGAACCAGTCTGAATCCTTGGCCTTGCTTCTAACCTACCTCAAAGGGCCAGCTAACTGCTCTCCTTTCATCCTCTCCTACTTGAAGGGAGAGAGCCAAAATAACAGAGAAGCTGTCACCAGGAGAAATCCAGTGCTCATTTGAAGGTCCAGGGGATTCAGCTGAGCATCCATGTTTTTGGATAGTTTTCCAGACCTGTGACTGTGGAACTCTGTCCATTAGTAGGAGGTATGTTGGTTCTCTTTGTCTCTGCAAGTGCAAGAAAGGAATGAGAGCCATGCTGCAGAGGCTGCTCTCTCTCTCTCTCTCCAAACCAAAAGACAAAGAGCCCATAATGGCTTCTTGTCCCACCTCAAGTCTAATGCTATATTGGTATTCTACAGCGAGAGGATAAAAAGGATTATTCAAGCTACAGTTCCCAACAGTGCAATCCCTCTGCAATAAAACCAACAAAAAAATAAAACAAGCACACTGTGAAATCAATTGCTCATATTTTAGATGGAGTAAAAAACTGTGTCTCTGTAGTTTGCGCTCTGGATTGCAAAACTGTTTGAGCAGAAATCTGACGTGAATGACTCAAATTCTTCTGGGCGGGTAGGGGAGGTGGGGGAAGGGTGAGGCGTCCCAAAGAAGCCAAGAACTCAGTTTATATGGCTGAGATTTCCAAAGGAGATAGACAACTCCTGTTGACTTTCAGTGGGATTTAGCACCTAATTCTCTTAGGCACCTTTGAAAATCCCAGCATATGTATTGGTATTCCCTATAGGCCAGCTCCAGACTGAACCCTAGAAGTCATTAAATGAGCCAAGAGAGCATGGCAGAACACGTGTGTGACCACACGGACACACACACATGCACAGGCCATGGAGAGAAGCTGGAGCACCAACATGCAGGATCTGCCTTGCCGCCAGGGTGAGGAGTGAGAAAGCAGAGATGGAGGAATGGCTGAATTTCTGCCACGTGGGCGGTTTGGCCTTGTGCTGCCATGACGTGCACACACCTGCCAGCCCCGCCCAGCCATAGAATACACGGATGCCGAGTCCTGCCCAGGCTTTCTGGTACTTGGCCCCTCCAGGCAGCAGAGACTTCAGAGGGCTCCAAGGAAGTAGCCACCCAACTCCCAAGGACTTGCAATAGCATTTGGGCACATCATTCCCTTAGGCTCTTTGAAATCCCAAATTAAGCGTTTCTTTTGGATTTGGCCCATAGAGGTACTCAACGCAGGGATGCTCTCTGAAAGCTAGTGCTGGCCCACCTCATAAAAGGTGAAGATCCTATGGGCCGAATCCAGGAGACGTACCTTGTCCTTTATTTGGATTGCTGTAGCACTTGGCAATCTCAACAGAGGTCAAGGCTCCACTGTGCTGAACACAGACTTAGTAAGAGACAGTCCCTGCTCCAGAGAACTTGAAAGCTAAACAATCAAAAGACAAACAAGGGGTGGAAAGGATGCATTATCCCCATTTTACAGATGGGGCATGGAGAGACAAAGATCAAGTAACTTGTAACACAGGGAGCCTGAGGCAGAGCCAGGAATTGAACCGACATCTCTGGGATTAAGGCATCGACGGAGACTCAAAACTATTCTTCCCATGCAGTTTGCATTTCCATCTCACTCTCTCAGGAAAGACACTTTCCTGCCAACAGAACCTGCGTTTCCTACGAATTCATCTGCTCCTTCAGTTTACTCATGACCCTAAAGATCATAATCACCACAGTGGCCTCTATGGCAACCAATGGGATGTCACAGAGGATAGAGGTCCAAGCAAAGAAGGGAGCAGATGAACATTAAGCTCCAAATATCCAGTTTTCCTGTAACTGTCCTCAGAAACAATTCTTAAAATAAACCAGACTAGAAATACACAAAACATGACCTACCAGACAGATTGTCCCTAAACTGAAGGTTCCCTTCTCCCCCCGCCCAGTTTTCCATGAGATGTCAGCAGGTCTTGAAGAAAATTTTGCCCAGAATGTGAGTTCGCATCCTTTAAATTCTGGCTCATAAAACAAAACAAAACAAAAATCAGTTTAATGTCTCTAATAAAGCAGAACTATAAAACCATGACCCAGCTGCCAAGAAAAAGCTTCATTGTACATGAGTCAGGGAGCCAGCCTGGGTTTTAACTGATTGCAAACCTTCAGCTGGGTGATGGGAAAGGGAGCAACTGAAAAACACAGCCCACAACTGAAGCGAGTATATAGGAGACACTATGCTGAGGAGAAAGTGTGTCAGTTACTGGAGGTATATTTCACATACAGCCCTGAAGTTCTTGCCTAGATAAGTACTTAGTTACTGCAGGAACTAGGAGCCACAGACGTGTATCCCAAACATGGATACCTCAATACAACCCTGTGACCTCAAGAAGCATTAATAGGCCTGTTTTACTAATGGAGAACTGTGGCACAGAAAGATTAAGTGACTTGCCTGAGTTCACAGAGAATCTGACAAAGCCAAGAAGTGAACCCAGAACTCCCAAGTCTCCCTGTGTATTATACCGGGTGGTTGGGGTGTCTGTCTCTGTGTGTGTGTGTCACACACAGGGCCGGCTCCAGGCACCAGCCCACCAAGCATGTGCTTGGGGCGGCGCCTGGAGGAGGGCGGCGCGGCAGGGCACTCCGGCCGGTCGGGGAGAGCGGAGAGCCCCGGCCGGGCTCGCCGCCCTCCCCACGGCGCTCTGGCCGCCGGGGGCTCTCCACCCTGCTCCCGGCGCTCTGGCCGGTCGGGGATTGCAGGCCCGCAGCTGGGCTCGGCGCCCTCCCCTGCCTAGGGCGGCAAAAAAGCCAGAGCCGGCCCTGGTCTCTCTCTCTCTCTCTCTCACACACACACACACCCATGTGTAAAGTACCCAGTGCCATGAGGTACAGTGACATCAACACTACACTATTGTTTTTACCACATATATGTATAAGAAATGCAAGGACTCAGCAAAGCTCCTCTGCCCATGGTGCTGGCTGATTTTGGCCACACACGTTCACCCACCAGACACTAGGAGCTGTATGGGACTTGACATTTTGCAGTTCAGCAGCACAGGTACGTTCTGTGTCTGTGTGTGTCTCTTTTCACAATGGGGAGAAACGCTAAACCCTTTCCCTCTTTAAATCTTCTCTGGGCCAGGAGCTTGTCCCTTTCTCTCGATGGCTCCAAGGTCGGAGGCGATGCCTTGCTATTTCCCTGAGAGTGGAGTTTCCATCTTGCAGGCCCACTTTCTCCCTGTCAGGTCTCACCAGATGCACACGTTAACAAGACATCATTTTAAATCCTCCTGTGAGGAGAAGATTTGCTTCTTCCATCAGAGCAAACCAGCTGCTGAGTTATCCTTCGACTAGGATTTGCAGAAGGAGCCTAAGGATGTCGGGACGAGGGCTGTCGTTTTGATCTGGGGTTGTATAGCACCTTGCACGATGGGGCCTGGCCTTTGACTGGGGCACGTGGGTGCTACAGCAAGAAGAAAGTACCCAACTGCCATTGGATTTCAATGGGAATTAGGTACCATTACGCTCTTTTGGAACTACCAGCCCTTATTATTAATACTGCACGAGTACTCAGACGCATCAGCCAGGTGGGAGTCTAGTTGTGCTTGGTGCTGTACAGCCATATAGCAAAGTGACCGTCTCTGCCCACAGCTATTATAATCTTGGGCCTCGATCCTGCCAAGGAGCTCTACCCGTGGCTTCACTGCATCCCGCCCCGGGCTCACTGCAGGATAGGGGCCTAAATCAGTTTATTCCACCCCCCTCCCCCCCAGCTTTCCCAGTGCATCGTGTTGTGATGTCAGCTCTCTGGAGCAAGGACTGCTTACAAGCGGTGAGACCACCACCTGTACTGAAAATGGAAACACTGACCCGATCCTAGCAGCAGAAATACTGAACACCGAACGTCTGGCAATCTCATCGAAACACCGAACCCTTGCGCCAACCCCTTTTTCCCCCCCCCCCCCCCAGCAAACGGTTCAGACTCTTCACCAGGGCATGGGATGTCTAGGGTGCATTTACATTAACGTTGCTGATATCAGAGGTAAGATTTGACATTCCTGTGCAAGGGATTTGCAGTGCGTGTGTGTACGCTTTCTTTTAATACATATAATTGGGGTGCTTGGGTGTGGAGGGAGAGCATTTGTCTACGAGTAATTAGCATAATTAGTGTATTAAGGTGCAGTTCTCAAGGAGCCCTTCGTATTATGTCTCCTTGTTTAAGGGTTTGTGTAGGCGGGTTCTGTCACTGGCTGTTAATGAAAGGATTTGGGGGAGAGGGCAAAGAGGGAGAAAACGCACCATGGTTGGTGTTTCCGTAAAGCAACAGAGATTGTGACTGAAACAAACCAGTAAACAAAACAAAATTAAAAGATTTACAGGTGAAAGGGGAAAAAAACCTTCCAAAATAACGTGGATAATAAAAAAAAGAAACCCTTGTACATGATGTTAAATAGAAAATGACAATATCTTCTCCACCGCCAATCACAAGTCGCTGCAGACACAAGGTTTAGACGGGGACAATCCTGACAGTGACAAATGAGAACTGCCGACAGACAGACTGCCCTTCGCAACTAGACGGCGGGGAGATGCCATGTGTCAGCATTTCCAAATTAAACTTGGAACACGCAGCGTCAGCCTGCGAGACGGAGCCTCTTAGTTAACAAAATTAATTCATCTGAGTCACTTTGGTTCAGAAGGTGGCTCTCTCCTAAATTAGAATGACTATGGGCTCATTTGTAGAGAGTCAAATGCAAGAGCCTCATTTATCATGTGCCGGGGTCCCAGCTAGCATCGTCCTCGTCAGCTTTTAACCCTTTGCCTGGGTTTTCTCTCCTAGTTCAAATAGGAAACTGCTTGTTACAATAGCAAGGTTCTCCAGTGGGGGGGGGGGGGCTGTAGTGTGATTATGCATAGGGTTATCAAACACTTCCTGAAAGGACAACGCATGTGGAGGAGGGAATAAAGCCAGAATATTGCGCTGTCCCGGCTCTCTCTTTATACTCACACACTGAACGTGGTGTCAGAAGTGAGTCAGCGCCTTGGAATATTTCAGTAAGTAATCATGGCGGCATCCCAGATTCCTGTCCCTGAGCAAATGGACATGAAGGGCCCCCCCATGTTTGGCAACTGGCCATTCTTTAGATCACAATAGGGAAACTACAGAATTGCAAGAAGGCGGGATAAAAAGGAAAGACAAAATTAGAGCAGCCACACTGTTAGCGGTAATGAGCAAGGGCTGCGCACATGCTCCAACAGCGTCTGGATAGGTCAGCAGAAAGCCACGTAAAGCCCTAGCAGCATTTTCAGCCACAGAGAATGTCCGGTTACAAAAAGGGATCCTTTCAACAAGTGTCATCAAGAATCTGGAGGGAAAACGTATAGGTCAGTATATTGCCAAACTGCCAAACGGCTGATTCATGTGATGATCAATCTTAAAAGATGAACTAATTTGTGATAGGTTAGTAATAGGGGTGAAAGATGCATGAGCTCAAATGAGCATGTTCTGAGCCCCCACTTTAACTCCAGGAAGAGCCAAAGATGCGCAGAGCTAGCGAGCAAGCGCACATCCCAATGCAGAGAGTAAATGGAGCAGACCCCGAGATCATAGCACAGGGAAGGCATGAAAATACAAGTAAAAATGCACCACCATTTGGGCTAAAGCAAATGCACAAATACAAAGCAGACGAAATAAACAGTTTTGCTTAGTGTTTGCAAAGGAAGAGCTGAGGGTGATGTGGAGGAAAATAGCATAATAGAAAGTGCCTTACTTATAGTCACATGCAATAATTTTGGCAAGTGAAATTATGCCAGAGCTTGAAGACAAGAAAAACAAAGACAAAAAAAAAATGCACCACAACAAGGGAGAAACCAGAGATTTTGCACATCTATGCCAACGAGGTGCAACACTGCAGAAATAAATAATCTTTACAGCTCAGACTAGTACCGGATTAAAAGACAAGGCAACAGCACACAAACAGGAAAATGAATACCAAAGACAGAGTGGGGCGTCAATGGATGTGCTAGGCTACACAGATTTCCTCGGCATTATGCAAGAGAACAAAGTGAAATTGCAACCAAGCAAAACCAAATTAAAGTTATGATTCGTACCATCATAATACCTTTAGGACAATGTAATTTAGAAGCAGAATGCCAAGGAAAAGCCATACAGGCGGACATTTCAGGTAGTACAGACGTCAC
Organism: Terrapene triunguis; assembly: GCF_002925995.2. NCBI lineage: Eukaryota > Metazoa > Chordata > Testudines > Emydidae > Terrapene > Terrapene triunguis. Next base: position 9,058,295 of record NW_020664585.1, read on the forward strand.
CGTGTTCAGCTAAAACAAGTGAATGCGCTAATCTAACGGCACTAAACTTGGGACAAAGGATTCATAAAATAGACACAAGCAAAACAAAAACCGTATCAGAGCAGACAAGGACTTGTGGCAGCTCTGCAACAAAGCTTGCTAAAAATTACCAAGACGTTTTTGATGGACCGTGTTGCCTTCAGGCACGTAAGACCCGGACATAGGTAAAATGATGCAACCAGTACAGCATCCGTCTAGCAGAGCACTCGTCCCACTGCATTAAGAGAAAATATTATGGGAGCAATAAAGCAAGTGGAAAAAGAAGCCTCCTTGCTAAAGTCAGAGAACCCACAAGCTGGATAAGTAGCACAGTCGCCATTGAGAAGCCAGGCAAGCTGCACATAGTCAAGACCGAAGCAATTTAAACAAAGCGCTTATAAAAGATCTCACTATCACATGCCTACAACGGAAGAATTATTACCTGACTGGCAAAACAAACATTTTCAGTACTTGATCCAAAGACGGATATTGCCAAGTGCTACTGGGTAAGGAAAGCCGGCTCCCCCCGCCCCCCCATCTCAATTTGGGCACCAGCCAGTAGATAGAGATGGTGGGAAAAGCCATTTGGGATCAAACTTGTGCGAGAAGAATATCAATGCTGCCAGCAAGACATACTAACAAGACTTGCCGAGATCAGAATGGACGGCATTCTGGTGTCTGGACATGAAGACAGCCTAGCAAAAGCTGTGGCAGATCATGACCACAACCTCATCTGTCTGCTAGAAAGAGCCAGGGATCCCACTCTAAAATTAAATACAAACAAGATGAAGTGGCAATAGACTGCAGTCCCCTACATGGGACACTTGCTGACCTCCCAGCGGGACCCTGATTAAGGTAAAAGCAATACAGCAGATGGCCACACCTAAAGATATTAAATCCGTTCAGAGACTCTTAGCATCGGACAATTTTTTTCCAAGCCTCTCCGATGTGCATGAATGCCGGAGGCGACTACGGGACAAAGATGCAGCCTGGATTTGATTATGTCATGATGCAGCCATCACACATATCAAGGAGGTGGTGACCAGTTATTCCATCCTGAAATCCATGGGCGGCAGGTATCAGAGGTCAGGGCAGGCTAAGCCGCCCCTAACCCAGGCCATGACCCCACCCATGTTCCACCCCAAGGCCATGCCCCTCCTCCTCCTCTGGGCAGATGGGCCAGCCCATGTTGAAATCCTATGATGCGAACACAGAGGCAGTCATGCAATGTGATGCCAGTGAGTCAGGGCTGAGGCCTTCATTCCTACAAAAGGGGCAGCTGGTTGCTTTTACATCAAGGTCACTATTACCAACAGAACAAAGATTCACTCACACTGAAAAGGAATGCCTTGCAATGGTGTTCACGGGTGAAAAGTTCAACCAGTCTGTTCAAGGACAGGAAACAATTTGAGTAGAAGTAGCCATAAACCACCAGAGAGCATTTTTTAAAACGCCACTGCCAGCCGCCCCAAAACGCCTTCAGTACATGCTACTGAAACTGCAACGCTACAACTTAGGTGCACGCGACGAGAAAGGAATTGAGATGTGCTTAGTTGACTTCTTATCCAGAGCTGCGTTGCAGCATGAAAATACGGCAGTGAAACAAGAATATGAGATCCTCAACCTGCTAGACATAGAAAGCATCAGTCAAGCCAGTTACAGGCCAGTTTCAAGGCAGGGACTGGAAAGAATCCAAGAACACTATACAAGACAAAGATTTACAAGGACATTAGTCTAATCAGAGTGGCTGGACAGGAGGGGAGAAATCCCACTTACCTCTCAAGAGCACTGGACCCATCAAGACAAGCTGAGTGTACAAGATACCATTATATACAAAGGGAGTTGAATCATAATGCTCAGATCATTGATCACTGAGACTTTCATACATTGGAGCCATTCTGGAATAGAAGCCTGTATGCAGAAAGCCAGAGATAAGACAAGTAGTATCTCCTCTGGACGACTGTTACTCATGGTTCACAGATGACTGTTTGCTTCAACCTGCAAAGGTGTAGCTGAAGGCTAAAAGCCTGTTTTGAGAACTGCAGAGAGGAGAAGAGTATATGGGTCATTTAAAAATGCCAGTAGGCGTATAGAACAGATTTAAAAATTGTATTAAAGCCAACGTTTAAAATCAAATTTACATAAGTTAAGAAGGAAGGTACTGTACATCTGGGGTCAGGCTTGTGTTATGAGAGGTTACAAGGTTCACAAGATACATACATAGTACATAACCCGCACAGACCCAGATTGGGGGGCGGGAGTTTTTAAAGTGGTCTCGGGTATGCCACCCATAGAATGTATTTAGAGTCCAAGTCAGTATTGGTGTAGCGAATATGTACATGGGTGGGGTGCATCCCTTAGTTCATCAGGGGAGGAAGTGGGTTATTTCTCTGACTGGTGGTCTCAATTACTCGTCCTAGTACCAACGGTGTCCCTTGATGTGCTCCGTGTAGATGTCTCTGGACCACCTGATGGCGTCGGGCACCATGAGCTGTCTCATGAGCTGGGCGTAGCGCTGACCAACTCCGCACCCTCTCAGCACTGGCTCGTTGTGGGGGTCCCACGCGCCCAGGGCTCCCACGACCAGGGCGTGGATCTGGACCTCGTAGCCCTGGGCTCTCAGGGTGTCAGCCTGTATTTCTTCACCTTCCGAGCTCGGGCCTCGTGGAAGGCCAGGGACCTGTTTTTGAATGGCAGCGTTACTACAGACTGATGTAACCACAAGCTCTCCGTGAATCTAAGGAAGCTGATCTACAGGCTTCCCATGTCCACTGTGCACACATGAAACTGTGTCACACTTGGCATACTTGGAGCAAATCCATTCTGAAGTTGTGTTTCCATTGCCGTTAACTGGTACTGTGAATAGCTTTCACAGACAAACTCAAGTTAAAGGTTCCATCACAAACCCAGAACTCAGTGCAGGTTTGCAAACTTTTGGGGCTGATTCAGGGACTTCTATATGGACACTGAAAAAATAATTCCCCAAACCAGAAAATCACCACAATTTCTATCTTTTAACTTTAAATTGGGGAAGATTGGGTGGGGGGAGGGGAGGTTGCTCAAATTTGAAAAAACAGAATGAAATTTTCAAGACAAAAAAATCCACAAGCTATTCTTTTGGGTGGCTGTTTCTCACGCCAAGTCTTAGCCTCGCTTTTTTAACTTCAAAATTTGCCATGTAACTTCATCCCAGGCACTTATCATCACTGAGTTGTTTAAATGTGGATCAAATTTCTTTAGAGTCAAAAGTAATGGACAAGGACATGCCAATCCGCTGTTTGTTACTGGGGTTTGGTTGTTTTTTTTAATAACACTCATCAATAGCCATAGTCCTTGGTAACTCATCTATAGTCACCTCTCATTCTGTCAGAAGCCTGACAGGCTGGCTCATCCACCCCTGTACAGAATGAGTTTTCTTGCATGTGTGTCACTCCTCAAACATGTGCTCAAGAAGTGTATCATTTCCCTTTTGGGCAGGGGTGGGGGAGTGGGGGAAAGAAAGAGATCTTCTTTATAAGCGTCTACTGCCTGTTAAAACCATCAAAATCTCTAGCCGGGGGCCATATGCACAAACAAAAATAAAAGCCATATTCTCCCTGCTGTGCAAGACTTAATACATACTGCACATGAATAATATATAACCTCTGCACATGCCACTGCATTACTCTGCTTTGACCCGAGACGAGCGGTCTCTCTGAACAATCTTCCAAATGTCGTTCCCCACTTTATATTTCAGTGCCTGTGGCTAGGGAGAGGAAGGGAGGAAAAAATAGGAGGAGAGTGAGAGATGTTACACCATCAAATTGTGATGTGTGGCCAGGTGGGTCCAGATGCTGCAACACGTGGGGCTGCAAGCGTTTCAGTTTTGGAAAATGTAGATGATTGAAGAGGTCTATTGAGTGAGCTTATCCTTTGTGACTGTTTTATCAATTATATATAAAGCTGCAGAGGAGCTTTATCGGAAGGAAGATCTTGGCTTTTATGTGACCTTGCCTAGGCTTAATCTTTCCTGAGGTAACATTAATATATTCAGTATTGCCTCCTACTTAACTCCTCCACAATGCTCAACAATGGATTTGATCATGTGGGTCAGGTCTTATCTTTAAGAGAACCTCATGTTGAACTTCAGATTTCACTAAAGGCTAATGGGTCAAAACATTTGCTTTAGCTCAGTTATGTTCCACTGAACAGCCAAAGGAAACTGTTAGCAAAGCCTCCTGCTTGGCCTTTTATACTGAACAGATGAGGGACTGCACAGACTAGTCAGGTAAACCTGACAAGGGCTAGTCTGTTACCGTGCTGGGCCCACTGCCTCTCATATTGACCAATATTGTCTCATTGTTTCCTTGTTCTCCCCCAGTCAGTCTGTGTCCATCTGCTCTCTCTTGTCTTAGGCTTAGATTGTAAATAGAGTAGGGCCTATATTTGTGTTGTGTGTTTGTACAGCACCTAGCGCAGTGAGGTTCTGCTCCATGACTAGGGTGCCTAGCCCCACAATAATAATTATTAAATGATTAACCACTTGCTAGAGATCTATTTCATTGGCTTTTTGCTGATGCAACCATTTGCCAACAGACTGCTTGGAGCTTTTTCTATCATCTTGGTTTCAAGTTCCTCAGGATGCATGGATTTAGAGCATTACTGATGTTCCTCCGTAACTGTAGTAAGGAGTTTGGGTCTCTATAACGTTGCAGAAATTAGGAGTCTGATTCTCCACTGCCTGGCGCCTGGGTGTCACTGTTTGTGCTATCATGGGTACAAAGCAGACACAAAACGCTAACACTCAGACGTTGTGGCATTTTACACCCGTAAGCGTGCAGACTCACCCCCTGCAGCACCTCCTGCTGGTCTCTCAGGGAATCAGCTCGTCCAGCTTCCGGAGCGCCCTCTGCAGACCGGTGATCCGCCTTACCGCTGCGCCCCCCCCTCCCCCCGTGTCCCTCCCAGGACCCCAGTGCGCCTTTCTCTGGGGTGCTGCCCCCAGCAGTACCCCCACAGTTTTGGGGTCTCCCCACCCAGGGGAACCCCACCCCCTATCCCCACCTTGTAAGGCTACTGCCAGTCAGCAACTAGCCCCCATTCCCTGGGGAAGACTGCAGTGTATGCCACTCATCACTGGCAAGGGGGGGTTTGGGCCTGCTGACTGTCTAGCCTTGGGCTGTCCCTTACAACCCCAGTACCTGTTTGGCCTTATAGAAGGCCGCAGCCTGGGGGGGGGGGGTTTCCAGGCCAGAGCTCTCCAGCTCCCTTGGCCTTCCCCCAGCCCTGCTCCACTCCCAGTACCCTGGTCTCTAGCTCCCTGCAGCCAGGCCCGTCTCCCTCTACAGCTAGAGAGAGACTCCCGAGCTCCTGGCTCCTAGCCTCTTATAGGGGCCAGCTGGGCTCTGTTTGGGGCATGGCCGCAGCTCTGCCTGCTTCCCCCAATCAGCCCCGTGGCTGCTTTCTCCTGCCACAGCCCTTTCCTAGGGCTGTTTTAAGCCCCTCAGGGCAGGAGCGGGTGTCCACCCGGCTACAACACCCATTTGGCAATGACACCACACGGCGTAACGCAGGGAAGGATCAGGCCTTAGGAGCCTGCCCAGATTGTCAAGGGAGAAAGCACACTAGGTGCTGCCCAGCTGCCAGAGATCGGGCACACATATCAATCAGTAACACATGGGCAGGGCCGGCTCCAGGCACCAGCCAAGGAAGCAGGTGCCTGGGGCGGCCAATAGAAAGGGGCGGCGGAGCGGCCGTTGTCGGGGTGGCACGTCCGGATCGGCGGCGGCGGCACTTCAGCAGCAGCTTGGCAGCGGGTCCTTCACTCGCTGTCTTGCTCCTCGGCGGCACTTCAGCAGCAGTTTTATCGGGTTCTTCTCCCCCGCCCCCCCCCACCGCTTGGGGCGGCAAAAAAGCTGGAGCCGGCACTACACATGGGGGGCAGGAATCTCTGCCTTTCTATCCATTCCATGGCTGAAGCAAGCAGGGCTAGGATAAAACCTTCAAGGTCTCCCTCCCTTCAGGCCATTCAGAGAAAACAGGTGGTTAACATGAGTGGCCATTTAGGCAGCTAAGGCCGCTTGTCCTAGTGTGAACACAGCTTGGCGCTAAGTCGACAGACGATCTAAGCACGTTGTAATTCAGCAGTACTTTCACTGAACTTTCACTCAAGGCTGTAGCCCTGATGCAGGACTCAGAGCCGTACGCCGGGTTCTACAGACTGCCAGTCCTCTGAGACAACCTTCTCCTGCAAGCACGGACGTAGAATTTGACTGGGATATTTTGGGCTTTTCAATTGGACAGGCTGGAGACGAACCACGATGCCTAGACACAAGCCTCATCCCTTTTGTTGGGCTTCGATCCCCTCACTCTGCCAAGGGTGACCAGATGTCCAGTTTTTAAAGGGACAGTCCCATTTTTGGGGACTTTTTCTTGTATAGGCGCCTATTACCCCCCATCCCCGTCCCGTTTTTTCCACAGTTGCTATCTGGTCACCCTAACTCTGCCCCACCCAGTGTTTAGTAACATTTCCGCCCCTCACTCTCCCACCTCCCCCCCCGAAACACTACCATCAAGTTTGTCGTCTTAGCCACCAGAGCAAGTTGGGTGCCCCGCCCTCCAATGATGGACCTTCAAAATCATTGTTGCAGTCCTGGATAACACCGTAACGTTGGTAGAAATTGGCAGCCGTCAATCCCAATATCCAGCTCCTATTCGTAACAGTTCAGTGCAGAGACAGCAGCTGTTCGAGAAACTGTGGCCTGTCAATAAATCTCCAAGAGTGAAATCAAGGAGGACTCCGAGTAGCTTCATCTAAAAAAGGGGATTACTTTCCAATGAGTGTCCATTGAGCCACATTTGCATTCTGTGTTTCGTGGAACCATCCCAAGGTGACCAGCAATGGATCATAAATTCAGATTAAAAAAAAAAAAAATGAAAAGAAAAAACCTGTGCATTGTTCTCCTCTTACTGCCCTACATTTGTTTTATTAGGTCAGCTCTTGCTGACACATCATGCTACTGTTAGACAGCATCTCCATTAGACATCCCTTAGGAGGGAGTTATAATTTTGTCGTAAGCGTGCTTTGCACTGGCCCAGCATTTCTGCTTTGCACCAGTTGGGATTATCTGAACTGCCCTCCGAGGCCTGGACTGTACAACATGGACTTCTCAGCCAATATGGCAAAGCTCTTGAACATGTGCTTCGCTTTATGCACACGAGTGGTCCCACTGAAGTCTGAAACATGCTTAAGTCTATTAGATCAGGACCTATACGGCTCCATAAAATTCCACGGTCAGTGTTTCAGTAAAAGCAAAGGGGGAAGCGGTCACTGTCACATGTCTGGATTGGCTCATGACTGAGTGCCTACCTCAGAGCAGACTGTTAGAAAACAGGTAGACAACCCAAAGTAGTGGTGGTGTTCTAGAACTAGATTTCACCAAGATATAGACAAGTAAAAATCAGTAACAAACATGGGTCCTGGGTCACTATACCACACTTACCATGGGGCCACAGACAGTCCCCTTGCACCCTCTAGTCTATCTTGCCACCCAGACAAACTGGACTTAGCGCTAAAAGGTCTCTTAAACCAAAAATCACACAATATTCAGGTTGCTTCCAGTCCCAAGAGACCAGTCACTTACCCCAGATCAATTGGTACCCTAGATCAGCGGTGGCCAAACTACGGGTCACAAGCCACATGCGACTCTTTTACAGTTAAAGTGCGGCTCGTGGAGCCTCCTCAGGCCTCCCAGTTCTCCACCTACCTACCCTGCAGCAGGATGATGGGGTTAGGGGCTTCTGGCCACCGGGGGGAGGGGTCTAAGGGCTTCAGCCCTGCGGGAGATGCCTGCTGGGGCTTGGGGCTTCAGCCCCACTCTTGCTGAAGCCCTGAGCCCAACAGGCACCTCCCATGGGGCTGAAGCCCCTACCCCCACCACCCTGCCGCAGGGCAGAAGCCCTGAGTCCTGGCAGGTGCGCCTGGCTCTTGAACGTCTGAAGATTATCCTACGTGGCTTGGAGGGTCAGTTAGTTTGGCCACCCCTGTTCTAGATCTTACACCAAAGACAACATTATAGTAAACTAACTCAAGGTATATTAGCTAAGAAAAGGAAGTGACAGTTACTGAGAGGTTAAAAGAGGTAAAATATACGTACAGGTAAGTCACAGTCTATCACTCCAAATGGTAGCGGAGATGTAATAATCTGCCAGTTGCCCAAAAGTCTCTCAGGGCTACCCAGAACAACTCTGGGGATCTCCATCTTCTTGTTCAGTTATCCCACCCTGTTAGAATCCAAACCGTCCAGGGATGAAGGATCTTTCCTTGAATCCATTCGGATAGCGTCTTCCCACAGAAAACAAGCGGACAATGTCACTGCCCAGGTGGGCTTTTCCTTTGATGACAGAGAGTGAGGAATGCATTTAGAGTCTTTGACCTCCGATCCTCACACACTCACTTTGAAATTAGCACTTTTCTATTAAAGTTCTTCATTTGCATTCCATGTGGCTTGTTCCTCGTTTGATGGCTTATTTAGTTACAGGGGTGTACACAATGTCAATGTTTGCTACTCCATTATAAAAGGATATAGACGAGTAAAAACAATGCATGTAACATCCCATTAGTTTTCATAAAGTTTAAACACCAAATACACTCTTATACATTTAATAATCACTTTGATCTATACTAATATACAAATGAATTGACCCGGGGCTCTGGCATGAACTGGCACCTGGCCTGCCAGCGTCACAGTCACAAAATGAAGAAAATTCCTGCTGCTTTCCTAGCCACTTGCTGAGTTCTGGACCATAAACATCCCATTTTGGATCTATGAACATATTGAAACCGGATCCAAAGCCCATCAGAACCTATGGGAACCTTTCCACTGACTTCAACGTGCTTTGGATCAGGCCCTTAGTGAATGAAAGATTTACTGACTGACTAACAACTGGCGAGTGTGGGCAATATTTATATTAACTCTGCTTATTGATATACTCCTCAGTTTTAGACCTTCTGGTCTCCTGGAACTAGGTATTGGTGTGCATTGAACAGGGAGGGGGTTAAGAAGGCAGATAGGCGAGTTTGTGCTCTCAAGTCATTGAGCATCCAAGATCAGAAATCAGGCCGAAGGCTCTAACGAAACAGCTCTGATAAGCTGAATAGGAAAAGTGTTTGTACATTAATGAGTATTTTCCAAAGTCTCCAGACACTCACACATGGCCAAAACGTAGTTCAGCAGCCAGTCACTTAAAATAATGCACAGACACTCATTTTGCAAGAAAACGACATGCTAATTCTTTATAGCGGAGCCAAAGTAATTAGCCGTTACCAGCACAGAGTGCAAAATTATCATCTCGGTCACTGAAATGCGGCCCATCAGGCATAGCACAAAAGGTGCGGCAGAGATTGCACTCAAAGACTCCAGACCTGCTGATGACTAATCCCGAAGAACAGTTAATCAGGAACGCAGGCGTTAAGAGACGAAAAGCTATGCCAAGCACATTGATCCCAAGACTATATTTAAGAAGTGACTAGGATATTAGCACCAATATCATTGAAGGTCTCTTTTTTTCTTCAATATGGTTATCAATTTTCTTTTTGCAATGCAGAGTTTACTAGCAGGTTTGTCTTGATTCACTGGAGTGTGCAATAAGAATATTGAATGACCCAAGTGGTTTATGTTTTCCGCAGCAGTGACTGAGGTCAGTATATTTCCCATTAAATTACGTACGAGAGGTGAGGGCCATAAATCTGATGCAAATGCTGCACTCTGGAGCATTTTTAAGTCATCAGTTGCCATAGATCTGACACGTGCCAACCCGTACGCAGTTGTCTGAGAGCAGAGATGCCAATTTTAAAGTTGGTTTTTAGACGTTATTCTAAAAAGTTAGAATAAAAGAACCTAGTTAGAAAGAAAGCTTAGGGCCCAATTTTCAGAGAGGCTGAGCATCTGCAGCTCCCGTTGACTTCAGTTGGAACTCAGCACCTCTGAAAAGCAGGCCCAACTTAGCAAAGCATTCCAGCTTGTGCTTAAGTCCATCTCTGTTCAGCAAAGCGCTTAAACACTTGCTTTAAGTCACACTGAAGTCAAAGCCACCTTCCCACCAAACGGACGTCAAAGGAGAGCATACGCTTAAGTGCTTTTCTGAATCAGGGGCCGGGCCTTAATGATTTTCTGGATAGGGTGAAAAGGAGAATGAAAAGAAAAGGCAAAGATGAAAGAGAGTAGATAAAATCTTTGAGACCCAAGAAATTTTAAGATCACTGTATTTTTTCCATAGAGCTAATTATGTGCTCATTTATTTTTTTACCTTGAATTTTTATAATCAATCATGTACTGCAATTGTATGTTTCTATACCAGTACCACTATTTATCACAGTGGAGGTGTGGAACCCAGGAGGTTTCGAAGGATACAACTACACTTAAACCACTACAGCTGTGCCCCTGTGGGGTTTCAGCGTAGACACTACTTATGGGTCTCCCATCAGTGTAGGTAATGCACCTCCCTGAGAAGTGATAACTAGGATGACGGAAGAATTCTTCTGTCAACCTAGCGCTGTCTACGCTGGAGATTAGGTCAGCAGAGCTACATCTCTTAGCGGTATAGATTTCTCACACCCTTGAGCGATGTAGCTCTGCCAATGTAAGTTCCCAGTTAGACCAGCCCTAAAAGTCACAGCTCCTGCAATTTATTCCTTCTGGTTAAATACCCACCCCTTGATGACATACATCTAGACCTTGTGTTGTCGAATGAATGCCTTTCACCTGTCCTAGTCAAAACCAACCAACAAAAACCAGCCCTGCCAACCTCCTCAATAATCATATCTAGTACATGATGATTTTGCATGAAAGTTAGGACCAATCCATAGAAAGATATGTTCTTGACTCATACTGGTAGAAAGCTGGCATTTTCTGTATATATTATTCTCTTATAGCCTCTTAAATACCTTTATTCTGGGGGAGGGGGATCTCTCAGGAAAATCCACTTTACAGAAGTTTGTTTCTGTGGGGCTAGAGCCAATGATAGAGCAGTGGCTAGGCCAATAGCCTAGAAGTTAAGCAGACCTGAGTTCAAGTCCCTCCTCCCAACAATTTCCCATGTGATCTTGGGCAAGTCACTTAACCTCCCTGTGCCTCAGTTCTGCATCTGTAAAATGGGGATAATGCACTGCCATTCTTCACAGGAGTGTTATAAGGCTATACACACAAAGATACTGGAATAATAGGGACCATATCAGCATGAGATAGCAAGGCCATTAGCCTAGCAGTATTTGACCAGAGTAAGGTTGGCCCTGCTTTACCACACAAGTCCGCTTGGTTACAAACCATTTGTTACCTACATTGTGTCATTGATTTGTATCTTATAGCACCTACTTGACCCTAGACTCCTCCCAAAGTTAAAGACAATAAACGTTTCCATGCTACGTTTAAACTCATCCACATACTTACAGAATGGCCTTAATGGCAGGTCCCATCTCGAATGAAAGAAGCACATTGGCTATTCAACTCCCACCACTGGCTAATTTTGGAATCTTCAGTCCGCAGATAGCATCAAGCAAGGAGAAAAGTAGTCTTTTTAAAACAATAAAAATAAAAAAAAAAATTAAAAAAATTGGTCCACGGATGGTCTTTAATTTCAGTGCATCTAAACAGACTGTCCCCTATGGGGTGAATTTAAGAGTTTTCAAATTAAAGAGTAATGTTCTTTTGGCACTTTAATTACAAAGCAATGGGTAAGAACTTCTGTAATGTTCAGCAGGAAATTCAACTGCATAAGCAAATCAGCCATATTCTTACAAGGCTCCCTTAGCAGCTCTGGGACAGTTTCCAAATTGCTGCACCATTAACACTTAAGGAATCGTCTATAAACTCTAGTACTTAAACAGTAAGAAGAAACAAGAAACAGCCTTCCAAGGGGAGCAGTGGGGGCAAAAGACATATCTGGCTTCAAGACTAAGCTTGATAAGTTTATGGAGGGGTTGGTATGATAGGGTAGCCTAATTTCTACAAATAATTGGTCTTTGACTCTTAGCAGTAAATATGCCCAATGGCCTGTGATGGGATGTTAGATGGGGTGGGATCTGAGTTACTACAGAGAATTCTTTCCTGGGTGTCTAGCTGGTGAGTCTTGCCCACATGCTCAGGGTTTAGCTGATCGCCATATTTGGGGTCAGGAAGGAATTTTCCTCCAGGGCAGATTGCCCAGGGTTTTTTTCGCCTTCCTCTGCAGCAGGGGTCACTTGCTGGTGGATTCTCTGCACCTTGAAATCTTTAAACCACGATTTGAGGACTTCAATAGCTCAGATATAGGTTAGGGGTTTGATACAGGAGTGGGTGGGTGAGATTCTGTGGCCTGCGTTGTGTAGGACGCCAGACTAGACGATCATAATAGTCCCTTCTAACCTTAAAATCTATGATTCTATGAAGATACTGCTCCATGTTGCTGCTTCACAACTTACGTGAGAGCCCTGTCTTAAAAAAAATCAGTCATCTTAACTTTTCCTCCTATTGTGACCATTGTCTGACTACAGCAATATCTTCACATCAGAACTTCCAGAGTCACGGAGCAGAGGGGATAGCTAACAGGATACAAAGCCTTTCAATCGGAAGTATTAGTTCAAATCCAGATCACAACAGGATTTAGTGGCCTTTGTTAAATAAATTGGTGGTCTTAGTCCCATTTCTTTGTCACCAGTAACTACCAACCCAACAGGATGTCTCAGCAGAAATGTCACAAGAAGATCATGATTGAGGGTAACGCAGAGATGATTTCCCAAGCAAGGCTGGTCTCTACTGATGAGCATGGTAGCTGCTCTCTCTACAGCTGGTAATCAGGCTCCATTCCTGAGCACCTACTTCACTTCAGAGGACTGTCTTGGTGACCGATGCAGCAACTCCACTGAAGTTGCTTTTAAGAGGGCTAGAAAAGCACACATATGGCTCAAATGCAAACACACATTTTATTTTCAACTCCAGTAGTTGCTTGTTGCCTTTTTTTCCAGACTGTTTCACATAAAGACAAAGGCCAACTGTCTCTGAAAGGACCTGACCCTCAACAAACATGAACCCTGCCAGGGAAACCTCATTTATTTTGATAGCAGTAGGTGGTAGGCTGCGAGATCAGAAATGCCTCCGATTCACACTCAGTTGTGTTTGAATAATTTAGTGCCGTATTTCCTGGCCAATTCCCTGAGTACGTACATTGGGCTGAGAGATGACAGCGTGTGTAACAGCTCATTGAGTAGGCAGCTCGTTATTTCTAAGACCACTGATGCAATAGTTACATACCATTATGGGGTATTTTATATACATCAATGCGTATTACAGATGTGATTCTCCGCTCCTTTGTGCTAGTTATGCCTGGGCTTCAACAGGAGCTTCTAGGCTCTCAGCTTTTTTGGAAGCTAGTTCCCTGCTTTAGGTGAAAAAAGATGAATTTAGGAGTCTAGCTTTAGCACCCAATTAAAAAAGCCACAACCTTGAACATAACCTATGACCTAGAGACTCTGGGAGAGATTCTCAGGTCTGCTGCATTTTCACTGGATTCTCTAAGGGTATGTCTACACTGGAGTCGGAAGGTGTCGTTTCCAGCTCAAGGAGACATACCCAGGCTAGCTCGATCGGAGCTAAACACATTAAAGACAGACACGTAGCTGCCATGGTATAAGTAGTAGGAGGGACTGGCTGCACTGAATACACGCCTAGGGTCAGGGAACGGATGGTCAACTAGTCGGTCCCACCAGTCACGCCACAGCAGTTGCACTTCTGTTTTTAGTATGCTAGCTCTAATCAAGTGAGGGCACGTGCGTTTCCTTGGTTTGGACATTACACCTTCCCGCTCTAGTGTAGACATTCCCCAAGAGGCATAACACAGATTAGAACTCAGAGCCCAGAGGGGTTAGAATGTATTAAAGCCAGCTTTACAACCTCCTGGCTCCCCTGGGGGGCATGTATGGACTGCAGCCCCACCCCAACACCCCTCTCATCCACCTCAGCCCTGCCCCGATCCACCCCCAACACCAGAGCTCAGAGGGGGAGGCTCAGAAGGCAGCCTTGCAGTTGTCTCTGCAGTGCCTACATCGGGGGGTGGAGGGTGGGGGCATGAGAGATCTCCCCCAGATGGATATGGGGCCTTTTAGGGACCCTTTATGCCACTTCAGCCCTTTTTCCTCACCTGCCATAAAGAAGCTGGAGCAAGGGCAAAAACCTGGCTCTCTGGAAGCCATCAGCAATCCTCTAAGCCAGCCCGGTGCCTCTAGCAAGACTTTTGTTGAAAACCTGACATTGCTTGCTCTAGCTTAGCCCTGGTGCAGCCAGGCAAGTAGCACAGTGCAACAAAAGCCACAGCAAATGCCAAATCTTTATATTAAAGCCCATTTCAGCTATTCAGCAAGCCCCTGCCTTCTACAGCTGCTGCGTCTCTTGGAGCAAATAAATAGGATAAATGCTCACTGTGATTTATTGTTCCGCTGAAAAGCTAGCCCCCGCTCAGAACCTAAGTGGATATAGCCAGCCTATAATGCATTCAGTTGAACTGTTCAATAGCCAGTTCTAAGCACCATGTGAAGTATTAACGTAAGTACAGTCCCCCAAAGAAGGTTACAGAAACAATTAAGAGCTCATTGAATCCTGGTGAACCTGCATTTCATTACCCTGTGAATAAAGAGGATCTTAAACCAGTGCCACTTATAAGCATTTTAAAAAGTCGCCTGCCTGCCATTTCCTCTGGCGCAGAGCTGCCACCTGACGCATGGCACCGTAGCAGGTGCTTCATTAACATGCAATCAAGAACACAGGTATGAATGTTCAAGTGTCAAGAGCATCGATCCCTATTGTCTGGCTGTGGGCTGTCACTCAGACACTTGGCTACACTCCCCAGGCAGCCTGCTCTCCTGGGAGCCATGAATGCACACCCACTGCAGGTCTTCACAGCTGAGTTAGCTCAGGTGATTGGCACCTGGGTCAGCCTATTCAGGCACTGCAGTGTCCTACCCAGGTTGCTGTATCCTCACCGGCGCTGCACTCACCTGCACATGTTGTTAGGACTCCTGGGGGCCTAGCCCGTGATTCTTGCTGCAGCGACACTCTGATAATTGGCCAGTGAGATGTGGGAGAACTTGTCTGTTCTTCTGGGCACCCGGGGGGAATTGTGGGAAGGCATTGGAGGACTGCCAGCATTTGGGTGATTTAGCCTGCCTCGTCACTCCAAAACAGGCAGTTCACCAGCCCCAGTGAAATCAGAATCCGCATTCCCAACCAGGCCAATTAGCCCAGGTTGAAAGCACCACCAAACTTGGGTGAGAGATGTGTGTGGGGACTGGAAAGGGGCTAGGGACAACACCCATGTAAACTCTGCAGTGAAGACACACCCTAAGAAGGGTCTATATCCCAGTGCCTGAGGTCTAGCACATCAGGACCACACACATATAGGCCTCATCGAAGCTACACGTTCAAACCCCAGCAGTTCTGAGGCAGAGATGACTGTTTTTAGGGAAGGGCGGGCAGGAGGAGCAGAGCGCATGGGAACTAGGTGATAGCTGTAAGTAGTTTGGCAGCCCATTAGTGACCCTCCCTGTCTTCTGCTGCAGAAGCCGCAGGATCCTAACAGACCAACAGCATCTGTATGTAGTTAGGCCTTTTATGTTTGTATGCAAGTTACTAAACTCAGTTATTTGGAACCCAACTGGGTCTATGCGGTTTCCTCATATTCTTCACACTGTGTGGAGAGCAAAGACACAACAGGAGGTATCGTTTGGACAAGACCTTAGAAACAGACCCTCTCTGGTTTGTGGAGACATTAAGTTCTCACAGCCATTGCAAAAAGAGGCTTCTGGGAACAGCATGACTGCATACAGGATGCCATTTTAATGAGCGCACCGGCCCACCCCTGCCAGCATGACCTCGCACACACCATGTGTGCAAGATCACACCAGTGGGGGCGGGGCAGGGCATTCTTCAAACTGGGGTTCCCTGTCCGATACCAGACAAAACTGGAAGTGGTTTTGTCTGAATACCGGATGGACACAGACCTTAGGAAAGCAGGTCAAATGGCCTGTCTGTGCTGAGTGGAGATATTAAAGTTGTGTTTGTGTAGCTGTAACCCACACAAACTGTGGGACTCTGTCCCCCTCTAGTGGCTGGACCACATACAAGTTTGGATCCAGAGTTTGATCTCCACTACTACTCACCCATTCAGGCTGTTGCATTACAAGTGATGGCCCATGTATTTTGGGCCTCTTCTGGATGAAGAACTGTGCGTGTGTATATTTTACAGTACTATACATGTGTACAGTGATTTAGAGAGAGAAATATTATTTTAAATACAAGCAGGCAATGGCATGCTATACCAATGCCTAGCACTATGGGGCCTGGATCTCATTTAGGGCTTCAAGGTGCTACAATAATACAAACTAATTAATTAATTAAATCCTGTGTAACAAAGTCATAAAGCCACCACCAATTCCCTAGTGGTTGTCCTGGTCATACAATAAAGCAGATTATGCTACGTTATGAACCATAGTGCCAGAGGCGCTGACTTTCTGGTTTCCCCAGGGGTTCTTGACCCCGCCCCACCCCCACTTCACCCAAGGCCCCACCCCGCCCCTTCCCATCCCTGCTCCACCCCCTCCCCTCCTCCTGCCCTGCTCCTCCCCTTCCCCCCAGCGCCTCCAGGACACCACTCAACAGCTGAGCCGTGGCAGGCGGGCGGCACTGGAAGGGAGAGGGAGGAGAGGGTTGGTGGGGCTCGCTGGTGGGTAGGAGGTGCTGGAGGGGTGGGGGAAGAGCTGATCGGCAGGGCCACCGGTGGGTGCTAAGCACCCACTATTTTTTCCCCAGGGATGCTCCAGCCCCAGAGCACCCACGGAGTCGGCACCTATGCCCAGTGCCATTCCGCCTCTTCCCCTTTCCTCAGTTCAGTGCCTCTCACACACTGCAGTGCAAGAAACTCCTCCTTCAACACCCAGAACATTTGCAAGAAGCAAAAATGTACCCCATCCCCCACTACCAACATTTGTACACGAGATACCAGAGGCAGCCTAAGAAACTCGGATTCACCAGGGGCGCTGGAACAATTTGCATAGTGGGGTGCTGAGAGCCATTGAACCAAACTGTAAACCCTGTATATGATGGAAACCACTTCAAGGCAGCACCCCGAGTTCCAGCACCGATGAGAGTCACTGTCTGGAGAAGCTACAAAGCACTTGTATTTCTATTCATCCCAGATGTTTAATTAAAAAAATGTTGTTTTTCTCATGTTTGCAGTGAAGAGAATGAAGGGTTCTGAGAACCCCTCGTGGGATTCTGGTTCAATAATTGCTGGTTATAGAGACGTTTTTTTCCCCTTACGCATTATTGACCTTGTAACTTTTTCTAAAGCAAACTGAAGATGAAAGCCCCAAGCTGCTCCCTCTCACCGCCCTCTGGGTATGCGGTAATTGCAACATGTATCACTTCAGAGCACCACGTGTCTATCTGCAGGGGCCTGTGGATTTAAAACTACACCCAACACTTATTGCAATAAAGGGCTTCGTCCCAAAGGGCTTTACAAGCCATGCCCCATGCTGAAATGCACTCACCCCTGGGCTGTAATGAATTCTACTGCAGTAGTGTCTAGGAACCCCAGTCTTGGACCTCATTGTGTCAGGTGCTGAACAAACAGAACAGAAGAACACCGCCAGATTCACCATTGCCCTACACCTTGTGCAAGCGTATTGTGCACCAGTGTAAAACGATTGCAGAGGGAGTGTGAAACGGTGCTAGATCCAAAGGGTGACCATTTACATCCACTGTGAACTCACGTAAGTAACCACCCAAAGTGCCAGGCAATGGAGAACGGGGCTCCAATTCAGCAGGAATTGGAGCCAAACCCTAGCATGGTGCTAAGCTAATGCTTTGTTTCATGGCAGCAGTGTCACCGGTGCTGTACAAATCTGCGCCCTAACAGCTTGCAAACCTAGAAGACGGATGAAACAGAAAAGACTGGCTATTCTGGGAAATCCAGGAATGGGGGGGGGGCTAGGTTTTGGTGCACAGCACACTGGACTATACTGGGAGGTCCCCTATCCAAGTACCAGACTGACCTGCAGCTGCATAGCTTGAGACCCGACAAGATCAAAGCTACTGTAGCAACATGTAGTGTGCAGGGGCACTGGAACAATTAGCATAGGGGGGTGCCGAGAGCATGAACCAAACTGTGAACCTGGTATAGGATGGAAACCACTTCAAGCCGGGGTTGCAGCAGCTGCAGCACCCCTAGTTCCAGCTAGGGTGACCAGACATCCCGCAAGCGCTGGATGGAGGCCTGGGGGACGCAGGGGAGCGCGGGGTGAGTGAGTCCGGCCTGGCCCCGAGCACAGGCAGGAGGGCGGGGCGATACCTGCAGGGGCAGCCCCGGGTCCGGCCTGGGGAACCGGCTTCCTATACGCACCCATGGGTCTGGGTGGGGAGGCAGCAGCTGCCCGCGCGGGGACTCCGACGGGGCTTCACCTCCCGCCACGTGGAGGCAGCTAGGGTGACCAGACAGCAAATGTGAAAAATCAGGACAGGGGGTGGGGGGGGTGTAATAGGAGCCTATATAAGAAAAAGACCCAAAAATCGGGACTGTCCCTATAAAATCGGAACATCTGGTCACCCTAGAAGCAGCGGCAGCCCTGTTCGTTCTCCTGCGTGACCCGAGCGGGACGGGGGGGGCTGGGGCCTGCTGCCCCCACTCCGGGGCCGCCTGCAGTGCTCTGCGGGGCAGCTGGGCGCGGGCCGGGCCCGGGCACACTCGGGGTGACGGGATTGCGCCGCCCCACAGGCCGGGCTGTAGGGAAACCCTGCCCCTGGGCGGAGGCAGCGGCAGCCCCATTCGTTCCTCTGCGGGACCCGAGCGGGACTGGGGTCTGCTGCCCCCACTCCGGGGCTGCCCGTGGGATTGCACCAGCTGGGCACCTTCCCCTATGGGGGGAGGTGGAGACGAGGCGAGCTGGTGGGCGGGGCACTCCGACTTTTTTTTTTTCCCCCCTCCGCCCCCCCGCGTCCCGATATTTCAGTTTTGTCATCTGGTCACCCTAGTTCCAGCCCCTAGGTTAGTGTTCTGTAGTAATGCCCTTTCCTCATTATCCAGGTGGTGGGCAGGGGCCCCTTGAGTCCCCACCAGACCCCGATTTGGGTTGCTTCTCTTTCTAGCAGGACAGAGGCTTTCCCCTGCTTGTGGCATACAAGGGTTTCTCTAAACAAACAAGATTCTTTCCCTCCCCCTCTCTAGGGGCAGGGAGAATCAGAGCAAATAGATAAAGGTGCTCAGCTTACCCGCAGGCTCCAGCATCCAAGATCAGGGTTAGGGCCTGTCCTTAAGCCCCCTGCTTTTGGGAGCCCCCGCTCTGTACCTGGTCCCTACAGTCTGAGGGGCAGCAGGGTCTGCAACGGTCTTTTCCTCCTTGCTGCTCTCTCCCAGTCACAGCAGGTTTCCCCTGATTACCACCCCTTCCTGGCGGGGGCTTTCCTTTTCTAAGCTTCCTGTCTCCAGGCCCAGCAAGCCCTCAGGTGTGTCCGGTTAGTGCTGGCTGAGCCCATCAGAGTTCGTTAGCCTCCTCTCTGCCAGGGTGCAGGCGTGCCCCCTCACGTGCCTCTTGTAGGAGGATTTGACTTATTCACATGATAGTTGCACCTCGAAGCCTCAGGAGACTGGAGCCCCATTGGGCTAGGCATTGTACAAACACATAGCATGGGCTAGTCTTAGCCCTGACCAGCATACAGGCTAAATAGACAAGCTGGGGAAAGAAAGGAAGGGGAAAGAGGCACAAAGAGATGAGCTCAAAACAGGTCACTGCAGACAGCAGATGAGTGGCTGAGTTCAGATCAGAATCCAGGCCTTCTGAGTCCCAGCCCAGTGCTCCATCCAAAAGGGAAAAAATAACCCCGCTCTGTCTTCTCCCCTGCCTTGTGCTGTCTGTGATTTTAAAAAGTAATTTTACTTTTCATTAAGTATCAGCTGCTGGGGGGGGGAAGGAGATGACAGCGCCTGGGAGAAAGGCCATAAGTGCCCCCTATTCCTTCCCATAATAAAGATCCTGCTATTTAGACAGGAGACCAACTAAAACCTGGAGCTGAACTTTCCCCAACTTTGGATCCAGATGTGAACTCTGGAGCGTGAGTAGGCTCTGACATAACACAATGCCTCCCAGCCAGAATGCTGGAGAGGGGCCCATTCACCTCTCACCCATTCACAATTTCAGCCAGCTAGAAACCAGAGCATTCAAAGCACTAGACAGCTTTAAAGCTGAGTTATATACACACACACACCACATTTGTGATCCACTGCTCCTTGATTTATTGTATATTTCAGCCAGTCAAAATGCAGCTGGTCAATAACGGTACAGTCATAAAGCACCACTCAGCTGCACCAGCAGCCCTCAGATAAAATGATCCATCGGCACCCATCACTTGGGATAGGAGAAATAAAGGCATTGGACTATTGTTGTCCCAGGATTAATGCCTCCTGCTGCTACGACAAACGTCCCAGCGTTGCCTCAACATTTATTTTTGATAAATGATTTGACTTTGCCTTGACACTTCTGTAGCAGCAGGAGACTGTTATCCTGTGACAATGTTTTATTCTATTGACATTATCTCATAATTATAATGTGAGTAACGTAGAAAAGAGAGAGAGACAGACCACCAATGGCTCAGATGGAAGTCGTCAGTTTATCCTGTCAGGGTGTCTTGGAAAGATTATACTCTGCTGTTTTATGACCCGGTCAGCTTTGAGACGCAAAGGGCTCATTAACAAAGGGCCGTATCCTCAGCTGGTGTAAACCGGCGCGGCTCCACAGAAGTCAATGGAGCTGTGACAATTTATGCCAGCTGAAGATCTGCATGTTGAACGACATCCACTTGCCTGGGATTCAAAAAAAGAACAAAACAAGACATGCAACAGGGAAGTGCGATTTTTGGGGGGAAAAGTCATTTGCATATTTTTTTAGAATGAGAATTTAGCAAGATTCAAAAAGGGATTGGACATTTACAAGGCTCTCAAGAATATTCAGAGTTATAATTAATTAGAAAGTTTTTGGATGGGATATTAAACCTCATGCCTGAAGGCTTGAGCCAACTATTAGACATCAGGATGAGACGTAGCGTGGGGACAGATTATCGCACAACTGCCTACGGCAGGGTTTGACACCTTCCTCCAAAGCATGGGATTCTGGCCACTGTCAGAGACAGAATACTGGACTAGATGCACACGGGGCCAGACCAGAGTTCCGAGTTCCTGGGAGATGCTGCTGCATGGTGGGCAAGTTTATGCTCTGCACTAATTGTTTGCTAGAGTTTACAAAACTGTTTTGCATAATGGCTGGCGTTAATTTAATAAGGAAGGACATCCCACTAAGGGGATTCCAAAAGCAAAATCCAGGTAGTCCCATTTATAGTCTCCTTTTTACACAATCTCTGGTTTTAGAACAGTCTGGGAATTCCAATGGAAGCTCAGCATGGGACATGGGTACCGAACTCCCTTAAAATACGTAACTAATACAGAAGCCCTGGTCCCATAGTGAGTCTGCTTTGGTGGATCCCTGATTAGATTGGAGCCCCTGATAACAACCTTACTATGAAGGCATGTCTGTCTTCAACACGGGTGGCACTATACCTATTTTAAAAAATAGTCCGCACAAAGAATACCCAGACAGCAGCATGACAAAGCCCAAACCTACAATGAACTAGTAAATTTAAAAACAGCAAACGAATACACCACTCCACCCATTCCAGCAATACCCTCAGCCCTCTCCAAAAGCCCTAGCCCATAGATGACCTTTGCAGCATGCCCCGAAAGTCAGAGAGGAGCTATTTTACACCAAAAGAGTTGGGAGAGGGAACAAGTTCTAGAACCTAGGGGCTCTTGTGGAAAACGGCATGCCAACAACCACCTCTCTTTTCTATCAAGGGAGATCCAATTCAAGTGCTTCTGCTGACCATACCTCCAGGAGAGTAGTGCAATGATTCTGCTAGAAAGGAAACCTGCTAAAAAGGTGATTCGTGTCTCAAGTTAGAGAGGATCTAGTCCATTTTGGAGCCCACAGGTCGGCAGCCATGTTTAGCTGTTGTAGTCAGATACTTCCCTTTTACATTTCTAAGGAGTCCGCTTCTGTAGGGGGGTAGCTGCCACTTTGGGAGGCAAAGTGATGCAGTAGGATAGAAAGGAAACAGACAC
The DNA here is from genome assembly GCF_002925995.2 of Terrapene triunguis. NCBI lineage: Eukaryota > Metazoa > Chordata > Testudines > Emydidae > Terrapene > Terrapene triunguis. The sequence continues at coordinate 9,080,483 of NW_020664585.1, forward strand.
TCTGCTCTCGCATGGAGTCCTGACTGATTCTTCCTTGTTTTACACGGCTGCTTTTTGTGCATGGAAAACGTAACCTGGTGACTTTTTCTTTTATTGAACGCTAGAATTTCCAGAACATATTGATGTTCTTCATATATCTCTTCCCAGGCTGCCCTGATCCTGCTCTGCTTGTTATTTACAACGGTCATATTTATCAGATTCCCCCACAGAAGCAGTTGCCTTACTAATAGTTTATTCCAAATCAAGAGTATATCCTGCTAAGAAAAGGAACTCGCACTTCACATCCTTTACAAATCCCCGAGTCAGGAAATCACATCTGCTCCTTTTAGCAAGAACACTGCAGAACATCAGGTTGGAGCTTTTGAACTGTCTTTGTAGAAAAACAAAATATTCAGAGAACTGCATTTTAATATTTAAACAGAGCCAATTTAATTAACTTCCAAGAGGATGCAGCTTGGTACTTAGCTACCAGGATACACATATATTTAAGACATGCAGACAGCCCTAGTTTTCATCTCGTAGCCACCTACGGCTTACGTTAATGCATACCTATTGTCGAAGTTTTAATGCAGAACATCTAGAAGCATCAGCTGTTAAAGCATTTAACAAAACAGGATGAGAAAAACTATATGGACTACCATGACATCTTCATTCTTCTTCTGCAGCCTCTAGATCAGGGGTTCTCAAACTGTGGGTCAGGACCCCAAAGTAGATCGTGACCCCATTTTAATGGGGTCACCAAGGCTGGTGTTGGCCCTGGGCCCCAGCAAGTCTGAAGCCCAAGCCCCACTGCCCAGAGCTAAGGTTACATGCCCCCCACCCCAGACAGAAGCCCTTGGGCTTCAGCTTTGGCCCTGCTGCCCACGGTGGCGGGGTTCAGGTGGGCTTGGTCTTCAATCCCCCCTCCTGGGGTCATGTAGTAATTTTTATTGTCAGAAGGGGATCACAGCTGAGGCAATGAAGTTTGAGAACCGCTGCTCTAGATTTTGGTTTCCTCAAATATCAATATTATTTATTTGTATTAGTGAGATCAGGTTGCATTATGCCAAGCACTTTACAAACACATACAGATAGGTGCTTTTTGAAAATCCCAAGCAGGTTAAGTGTCTAAGTCTCATTGAGTCCAATGGGAATTAGGCACGTAATCCGCTTAGGTGCTTCTGAAAATTCCACTAAGCACCTACCTCCCTCGTTAGGCACTTAAATAGCTTTGGGAATCTGGCCCAAAGTGACTTGAGTAAGGTCTGGCGGCAGCTCAGTGGCTGAGCTGGAAATGGAACCAAGTGTCTCGGCTCCCAGCCCGGTGCGCTCATCACCTTATGTCCAGACAGCAAACATGGACGCAGAGGAGAGTGGAAAGCAACTGATAAGACTTAAAAAAAAAAAATTAAATGCCCATTTTGGTCAGCAAAGTCCAGCAAGAGAGGAGTGACTCACTGGGGAACCTTTGGGGGAGGGGGGGGGAGTTGGACATGATTGCTGGAAGAGGAAGTGTATTGTCACCACAACGTGTGGCAATATTCAGATCGTTCCCATTGTTACTGACCTGCCAGAAGCATCCCGCGTTTTCTTCGTTTCATGTCTCCGTCTGAGGGCGTGTTTGCAATGGGCAAAATACACCCCAGCACAAAGAGTCACGGCAAGGCCCACATACCACTTTGGTCCCAAGGATTAAGCAGCGAGTGAACTCTGGGCTGGTCGTCTACACTGGGGGAAATGTCACTCTCAGCATTTGACCTGGCACCACACTGAAGCTCTAATATAATTAGAGGCAGTTCGGGAACGGCTTGCACCAAACTGAACTAATGCACGCGATGCACAAAGCTAATTGATCACTAAACTGTCACAGCGGAAACCAGCCCTTGCCTGGAAAGCCAGTTACCTCTAGGTAGTGCCCATGCGGCTGATCTTATTCCATAATTGAAATCAGTCTGTGGTTGAGAAACTGTGGCTTTTGGGGGGCAGGGGAAGGGGCAGGGAACGTAGTTCATCTTAAATGAAGGAATACAGATGATGTGGATTGATTGTGCGCTTTCTGGAGAGGGACACACAGTGCCAATAGAACTGTCCCGTTATGACAAATATGAGAGCGACATTCCCTGCCCCAGAACTTACAGATAGAAAAGCAGAGAGAAAAAAAAAAGTACACCCCCGTGAACTCCTCCATCCCCCTAGTGGTCAACTGGTTACATCATGTAACTAGTGTTACCAATTTAGTCGTTTTCCACCCCCCTACCCCCGTAAACTCAAACACCCCCTCTAATTTCAGTTCCTGGGGAAGACTCTGCCCGTGAGTTACATTAGACCACGATAGAGCCGGCGTATGTTCAGTACAGCACGACATAGGCCGACACAGCCTCTCCCTCGGAGATGGTCAAACCACTCTTCTACTGAGGCATGAGCCCTTGGTCAAGACTTGAACAACCTCTTTCAGAAGTGGTTACCAAAGATAAAACAATAAGAAAGACTTTTTATGTCTAAAAGTAACCCTGGCTCCCAGGACTTCCATCCCATTGATATGCTGCCCTTGAAAAAGTCTGTCTACACTGAAGTTAAACACCCATGGCTGGACTGCACCAGCTGACTCGGGTTGAGGCTGTGGGGCTGTTTAATTGCAGTATAAACTTCCGGGCTCAGGCTGGCACCCAGGCTGTAGGACCCTGTGAGGTGGAAGGGTCCCAGAGCTTGGACTGCAGCCCCTGTCAGCTGATACGGGACAGCCAGGGGTTTTTAATTGCAGTGTAGACACACCCCAAGACTCTAGTCAAACACACCACTTCTCTCCCCTAATCTGACTTAAACATTCACCCTTCTCCAGCAAGAAGCCATCACAAGAGTCCCTGACTCAAGGATAGACCGGGCCTTTTGAACATGCGCATGTATTGTTTAGCTTTAGCCTACAGCCAATGCCATGCCCACATGTCATACAGGGATGCAAAGGACCTACGATCAGTTGTAGCTTTCAAGGGTTACTTGACATATGATGAAATAGATCAAGTGTAAATGGGGATTTACTAAAATTGCTAAATCCTCTGGTTTCTTTCAGAAGTCTTGCAGCTGGGAAGCCAAGCTTCCAATCAATTATTTGCCTTAGGAGGTGGCGGGAGAAGGGTAGGCTTTTCAAGCCAAAGAAGATCTGAAAGGTGTGCCCCTAGTGCTGCCCTCCATCGGAGCTGATGCATGTTAGCTGCACTAAGCCAGGTTAAGCCCAGGAATGAAGGAACATAATCTATACAGACCTTTCCCCGCCCCAGGATGGTTACCTCTGTGAGAATCCTACTGCAGGGATCTCAACCTTTCTATCCATTGAAGATTGCAGATGGTAAGAGCGATAATCTATATAACAATCACTCCCCTCCCACTAGCCACCACACAACATCCCTGGAGCAACCACGGCAACTGCTTTCATGGAAAAGTAACATTGTTAACCTACTTCAAGTGCATTAAAAGAAGCTGAAATTGCATTAACAGGCATACACAAGGAGAAGTCAGTGCCATGTGACTAGCCAGATGTCCACTGCTTGAGAACCACCGTGCTAGAGTAGAATGGGGAAGTCTCACTCTTTGCAGCCCAACAGTCTATCCAGTGATGTGGGATGAAACACAATTACCACTCCTGGCATGGCAAAGCAGTGTGAGGCAGAGCGCCAAAGTAACACACAGGAGGGGACTCCTTATTCCTAAGAGGAAGATGGTTTATAAAAGGGCATCAGACAATCAGTGCAAAAAAGTCAGAGCAACTCCCTCAGGGCTTTGGGAGCGGGGATGTTCATGGTTTTGAGGGCAGAGGAGAAAGACAGGAGTTGGCTCATCAACTATGATTCACCAGTACAGAGCGTAAAGCTTTAACCATTTGTCTTTTC
>NW_020664585.1:9089345-9090383 GCF_002925995.2 Terrapene triunguis
CCAAAGATTGACTCGGAAAAACAGAGAACATCTCGGCAGGGGAGGGGGAGTTTCCTTTAAATGTTCTTAGCTTTGGGGAAGAGATTTGTAATCCCTGGCGTTCCTTCACCGTCAAAGAAATTGAGACGAAGGGTGGCTCTCGCTTCTGGTCCGCATCCAACCTAGAGAATTTAGTCTGCTCATCATCATTTGCAGGGGGGTGGGTGGAGGAAACTCAGACTCCCAACCTCAGCGGGTGGAAGATAACGGAGGGAGCGTGCAGCTATTGTACAAAGGAGCAAGAAATCAAGATGTGCTCCTTGGCACCCCGGAATCAACAGGAGGCTTCTGATGGGAACTGCAGGCCCCAAGGAACAATGGCTCACAGATGAAAGAGACAAAGCAGCAGGGTCCTTACCTAAGGAAGAGGTTGCTGCTTTCCCAGATTTCTGAAAGCACAGAATTAACCCTCAAGTGCAGTCAAGGAAGTTCTTGGCAATATATCAACAAGTTCAATAAACCTACAGACACAAGAATACCACATAATCATTATACACACACACACACACACACACACACACACACCAAAAGGGTGGCAGTCTTTAGACTATCTAGCTGCAGTCAGAGAGTTTGGTATAAAGCAATTAAGGCTCAGCATCAATCTCAGGAACCAGCATCTTCGCCGAGCACATCTTCTCCGGTGTAAAATCCGCCTAGAGCTAGAACTGCCAAAGCATCCTGTCCCAGCGTGTGCTGAGGTCTCATATAAAACACTCCGGAGTACCAGTAAGAAGCTGCCCCTCAAGGAGCCATCCTAAGCAGAGCAGGTCAGGAATTTTCCAATGAAATTTTCTTTTTCTTTGGAAAAGACCGAGTCGTTGAAACCAAAACTGTTCGTGGTAATGGATCAGTTTCAACAAATGTTTTGCACAACATATCAAAATCATCAAAAGATTGTTTTGACATTTTCGAAATGAAAAGTTCTGTTTTTCTGGCTCAATATGATTGTTCATTATCAGGGCCAGCTCTGGCTTTTTTGCCGCCCCAGGCAAAAAAGCC
>NW_020664585.1:9090483-9144177 GCF_002925995.2 Terrapene triunguis
AGCGCAGGGCGGCGAGCCCCGGTAGGGGCTCGCCGCTCTCCCCCCGGTGGCCGGGGGGAGGGCGCGGGGGGGAGGGCGGCCAGAGCACCGGGGGGAGGGCGGCGAGCCCGGCTGTGGCCCCGCTCTCCCCGGCGGCCGGAGCGCCGCGCCGCCCCCTCCAGGTGCCGCCCCAAGCTCCAGCTTGGTTGCGTGGTGCCTGGAGCCGGCCCTGTTCATTATAGTAAAATAAATAAATAAATAAATAAAAATGGTCGAAACTGAAATGATAGGACCTCACCCACCTGGTCTCTCTAATATCCTGAGACCAACACAGCTACAACACGACTGCATCCATCTGAAATGAAACAGGATTGACCTGAAACAATAATTTTTTTTTTTTAATTTTTGGATCATAATTTTTGAGGTTGACTTTTTGTCCTAATTAGGTATGAGAATATTTTTCAATATCTCGAGAATTTTCACAGGACAGGACAACTGTTTCCTGCCCAGCTGTACTTCTAAACCCTGGTCTTTCAAGTAGCCATTTTAAAGTATCTCTAGCAATCATTTACCTGCATTTAGCAAAAGTCTAGCTCAGAAACTCTATGCCAGAATTTCAGATCCAAGAGAGCAGAAAGGCCTCGACTTCAATCCACATCTTTTCCCGCACTGCATCCCAGCATGCTGGGCTTTTACAGCCCACAAAGTGGTACTCTGAAGGTTAAGCAGGAAAGTGTGGACCCCACTTGAAAGACATGATCTAAAATGGACACTTTACAATGATAGCATCACTCATCAGAGACAATCTCAAAACACTTTTCCTTAAGCCAACGGGTAAACATACTTCCATGTTAGAGACTGGGAAACTGTCAGACAGCCTGGTTAAGAGGCATTTCAGAAACAGGGAATTCCTCTTTTCCTCGCTCAATCTTCTGCTCTCAAATCAATAGATACCATCGCCTTCACAGACAATAGGAAACATTTGACAGTAACATTCAAGTTGTCAGTGACCCCTAATGGAGGAAGCAAGAACATACTTACACAACCAACTCCTTAAGTTCAGTACTGTACACTCCTTTTTACTGCTGTCGGCTTGCAAACTATTTAAGCTCCTCACCCAAATTCCATAAACTCCGTTTGCTAGCTACTGCTTCAGATGTTCCAGCAACACTTCACGTGTTGTTATAAAAGCAAACTCAGCCTATTTACTTAATCACTACTGAATGGCTGCAAGACTCAATGGCCACTAGGAAGAGGCAGCCCGCGCAGCTGAAGAATTAGCACTGCAGGCAAACTGACCAAGGCACTGGGGATGAAAAGCAGGGCTCGTTCTCTCTGCACTTCGTTTGCAGCCACAGGACTGCGAAGTAAAAGACACTTGGAATAACTTTTACGTGCCTACTTGAAGAAGTGCTCCCGGCAAGGTAGCAGCGTCTCCCCTGTAATTCCAGCCACAGCAGAGAAAGAGAGCTGGGAGTAGCACAGTTTTATAGGAAAGCAAATAAAGGGATTTTAGAAGGGAACATTTGAAAAGGCAGGAGGGAATGTAGCCAGCTGGTAAGAGCTTGGGACAGTGGCGAGTCAGGCCTCCGTCCCTGATTTGCAGCACAACCTTGAGCAAGACAGACTGAGGCAGGAGGATGTTAGCTGCAAGCGCAGGTATAGCATTATTCACAGTATGGGTATCTATAGTTTGCCAGGCACCATCAGCATGCTCGGAGCTGCCAGACAAGACTCTTGCTCCCAGGAGTTTACAATCCATGGTCCTCATCCTGCAAAGCAATGGGTTCAGGCCATGCAGGAGCCCAGAGGAGTGCAAGGCTCTACCCGCGTGCATCACGCTGCAGGATCAGAACCCGAGACAACCAAGCAAAGCCCCCATTTTGAGTGGTTTGCAGTGAAGGTGCTATGAAAGCGCAAGGGATAAAACTGAGAGTCACAAAATGTTTCCATTGGCTCTGGATTTCAGTGACACAGCTCAAGGTTATCAAAGGAGAACACAACACCATGCCGTAAGTCCGCTTCAGAGGCTGCACAATACTAACCCCCCCTCTCCCCCATGAAATTTTGTTTGCACTGGAAAACAAACTTTGATTTCCACCCCAGAGATGGCTGCCTTTCAGCCGTTGTTTAGAGCTGTATCAGGCCACAAGCCTGTGGAAACGAGCAGCGACGTAGGCTCCACGTCTCACATCTGGGAGGAAGGGCTAACTAGCGAGGCACCCGGAGCAGCCACAGGCAGAATGACCTGTGCACAGCCAGCCACGGCCCCGGGCCACACAGCAGAGCTTTACATTAGTTCTGCTCTCGGAGAGCTCGAGTGACTGGCACTCAGCGGCCCAACAGGCCCAGCCGACCTTGGCAGTGCTGCAGGGGCAATCGTTATGCAAAGGGCAAACCGTTCCTGAACAATTTCTTCAGCGTATCAGGCCCACATGCGCTTTTCTCCAACATCCAGCAAGTGCCTCATCCTCCGTCCAGCTGTTTTCCTCCTTGGACAGAGGCCAAATCCAAGAGAAACCAGGCTCCACAATGATGTTCAATTTCCCTTAGCACCTCTGAGGCAGGTTCCCCCCCATACTGCAACGCGGCCTCCTCACCGGGTTTGTTTGTGGCCCATATGCCCGGCCTTCAGCAACCGGCCCAGCGGCCCTGCAACCATCTGCACCAGCAATGCTGCTTTGACAGCAAGAGGAAAGAAGGAGAGCGTTCCATGGCTAGATCCACAGCATGGTACCTTCCACCCCACCTTGCGAGCGTACATCAGCAATAACTGCAGAAGGTGCCCTGTCTACAGATCGGTGAACTTCAGCATGAAGGTTATGTGCAAGGGAGGTGGAGCTTCTGTAATCTTGACTAAAGCACCCGATTACCACCCTCCCCCCAGCCAGACTTTCATTGCCAAGCACTGTGGTCAGTTACCAACAAGCAGTAACTCTGAGTTTTCTCAATGGCTCCACAACCAAGGAAAGTGCCCTAGAATTTAGACTAGGGTTTTCAAAGGAGCCTAAGGGAGTTAGGTGGCCCAATCCCAGTGCAAATTGGACATCCAACTCCCTTTGGCATTGTCACAGGAGCTTTAGAGTCCAACCGAAAGCCCAGCAACACTGTTAACTACATACACCTCTACCCCGATATAACACGAATTCGGATATAACGCGGTAAAGCAGCACTCCAGAGGGGCAGGGCTGCGCGCTCCAGCACATCAAAGGAAGTTCGATAGAACGCGGTTTCACCTATGACGCGGTAAGATTTTTTGGCTCCCGAGGACAGCGTTCTATCGAGGTAGAGGTGTAACTGCTAAGCAACGCAGGGCCTGAGTTTTCTTACATGGGTGTATATCAGGAGCTATTCCCCTGAAAGCTCTGGTGTAATACAGGTGTAAATGAAAGAAGAATCAGCCCAGTCTGAACAAGCCTGAAGGTGGGAATCAATCAGCAGAAGGGAGGAGATTAAAATCATATTTTAGAAAGGACAAGATCTAGGAGGAAAGAATGTACTTCCAGTAGATTTAGCTTCAGATGGGTTGGAATGAGACAACAGCAATTGTCTGTGTCACACAGGCAAAATCAGCCACTGGACAAAGTGCAGCAGATTTTTTCCGGTGCTCTTAAAAGACAAGAGCCCTCAGGCTTTCACTCACATTCACCATCCTGCACAGCTGTAGCTTTGTGTTAGTGCTCGGGTACCGAGGGGTCTTCTGGCACAGTGGAGGTGGAATTGCATCCTGGTTACACTGAGCTTAGCCTGGAGGAAGTAGTTCACTGGCAAAGCTTCTGCTCTATAATGCAAAGCAACTCCCCCCCCCCCCCCCATCTAGAGAACGAAGGGAAAACATGCACCTGTATGAAGCTAGGAAGTTACACTTAGGGCTACTACTAAACCTTAACAAGCCTGCTAGGTTTTTAACACAATCCAACGAGCTGGGCCAACCCCCTCCACTCCTACACCTGGCAGCGCTTGACAGCCAGCCTGGATAGGTGTATGGGACAACACAAAGTGCAAGGCCATGGGAATCAGGTCCCCAGAGCTCGGCCATTCGGACAGTTCAAACCCACCCCTTTTTCTACCTCACCTGGGCTTGCCTTTGTGCCCATTAACCTGTTACAGGTGACTTTAGCTGACTTCCTTGCATCCAACCCTGGGGCTTATCAGACTGCTGACAGCCCCAAACTGGGCTATAATTAGCACTGAGGAGAAGGGAATATAAAGGGGGAAGAAGGGCTAGAGGGATGTGGCAGTGGGAAGAGAAAGTAACGATCATCTTCTGTTTATAAGGTGCCTTTCCTGGATTCTCTCAGACTGAAAAGCGGCCACCTCTGGGGTGGAACATGGCAGCTGTTTAAAACCATACAACAGTTTAAGGCAGGAAATAAAGAAGGTCACATTCAGCTGACACTGCAGAGGGAACTTAGTAGCAGAAAATAATCACCCAGGCTCAGTTGGGTGGATGCTCTTCCTCTTATGGACAGTGTGATGGGCTCTTCAGTGATCACAACTCCGTCCTCGCTGCTGACCACCTCCTCTTTGAAAGTGGACCCTGGAGCCCCAGTGTGAGTGTATTAGAAGTGCTAATTAACGTACGTGCCCTGAGAGCAGTCTCTGGGGAAGCAGGCTAGGCTGGGAGCAGGCCTGTTGTCACAAAAGCATAGCATCTCCTCGGCTTTCAGGTTCTGGAGACCCCTCCTACCCAAGCCAGAGGACGCTTGTCTGCAGAGTCCACTGTGTTTATCAACAAATAGATCAAATCACCCGGTGATGTCAGAACTCCAGGCAAGAACTGGTCTGAACAAGTGAGAACGTTCACCCACCCCCACAGCTGAGTGACGACAGGCATAGAATAGAAACAGTCTTTCTATGGAGCCTATACACAGTTTGCACAGATGCAGCACTTGCCATCCGCTGGCTCTTAAAGCGTTTTCCCAGCACCGGTCAGTTTCCACAATACCTCGGTGATGTATGTATTATTCTTGTTGGTCCATTTTATGGATGAGTAAACTGAGGCACTGTAAAACCAGCCTCAAACAAAAGGAAAGAACACCGGAGCCCAGGCTGACTCCCAGACCACTGCATAACACTGTAATGCTCACTCGCTCGCTCTCAGCATTCCTGGTCACAATAATTCTGAGTCAAATGGGCAAGCTGAGCTTTTCAAAGTGAATTTGCTCCACTTCAGTTCATCAGGAGACAAGCCACAGAGATTTCTGTTGGTTAAATGCGTTTTGATTAGCAATACTTCATTTATTTATGGGCATTTTTATGGCACTAATCCCCATAGAACATTAATGAATTGTGTCTCCCATCCTTTGCGTGATTTTTCAGGGGCTAAAGCCCTGCTCTTCAATGGGATTCAGGTGCCTAAATACCTTTGTGGCTCTGGGCCTAAGTGACTTGCCCACGGTGACATGAAGTTTGTGGTAGAACTGGGACTAGAACCCATATAAAACATGTTCCAGACTCAGCTCTAAATCACATGCCTCTCTGTAGTATTTGAAGCCTGAATGACCCAGAGGATTGTTGACGGGGGACTGGAGAGAGTCTTTCTTCACTGGGTCCCTCCTAGGAGTGGGTCTGAAGCAAAATCCAGGCCTGAATCCTACTAAAGTTGAGGGCATGTGGCTCTGTTTTGTCCTATTTCTAGATGTTTCTGAGTTCTACTAAGGCAGGACGGATAATACCTTTCCAAAGGAGCCTCCCAAGGCTCTGTACGGTAACATGAGATCATTCTAATAATTACCAAGCTGGTTTTGGCCAATTAAAATCCTCAGGAGAACATGAATGTCTTTAACTTAGCTTGGAACAGAGAGCGAGAGAGGCTGCTGACCTGACAGCAGAAAGCAGAGGGGGCACATTAACCAAGGCAGGGGTACCTGCTGTGCTTCATCTCTATTTGCGGACATAATAGTCCTGTGGCCAAGGAACAGAATGTACACAGCCGAGTAGAAAGGAAAAGGAAATTGGCCAGGGAGAGCGAGTCAGGGCCATGAAAGGACTTGGAGGTTGCTCGAAGCATTTTAAACAAATTGGAAACTTCAGAGGGAGACAACGAGGTGGCTGAAGCACGGGGGAAATAGAATCAGAATGCTCCGAGCCGATGAGTAACCATATTGCAGAGCTGCCGACCAGCTGTGGCTTCCGGACAGCGTGTGCCGAGAGCTGGAGCAACGCAGATCAATCCACAAAGGCACAAACAACCAGGACGGAGGCAGCCGAGGCGAGAAAGTGGCTTAATCGCCTGGTGAGCCTTGTCCATTGATCAAAGATCTCATTAGTGGGCTTAGAGCAGAGAAAAGGGATCCTGGACACTTACATTCTATTCCCAGCTCTGCCACACCCTCACAGCAATGCTTTGTGCCTCAGTTTCCCCTGTTGCAAAACAAACATCATAAGGATGCTCCCCTTCGTCTCCAGGGTGTCGTGAGCCTGGCTTGTGAAGTGCTTTGAGATTTGCTGAACATCTAGGCAACTTATATGTATCTATGGAAATTATTATACAATCATCTGAGATTCACATTTTGACTGGGTGGGTGGGAGTGCGAAAAAGGAGCCTAGATGTCAGGTGGGAGCAGCTCCCACGTTCATTAGAAATGAGCAGTCACCATTTCTGAAGTGCCCAACTGCGTCTGTCATGCTGCTAGGGAGGGAGCCAGGAGATGCTGCCACTTGGAGCTGCGGAGAAAGCCAAATCAAGCCAGGTATTGTTAGCCCAAGAGAGGTGAGCAGGCCAGTGAGACAGCATGTAACCACTGTGCTGAAAGCGGCATGCCCAGCCCACCCCTGAGATAGCACCACCTCATCGCTCCACTGATTCAGATCTTGTGAATATTCTGGTCTTGCAAGTGAACCCCAATGAGACAAAGGACAATAAAATTATCGTGGATGACATCAGTATTGCATCATGGCTGCAGTCCTTAGCCTTCCCTTCAGTCTGCAGGTGTTACTAGTGGAAGAAGTGCCGCACAGTGGTTAGAACAGGGGCTTGGGAACCTGGTTCTGTTCCCTGGCATGCCACTCTGCGTCATATGAGTCATATTACCTCTCTGTCCCTAACCTTATACTTGGCTGTAAAACGAGTATGTTGCTGGAAGAAGTGGGGCTGTATGTGCACCATTGCCCTCTACGGAACAGAATCAGAACTGCTCAACTGTGTGTCATGTGCCCTGCACTGCTGACAGCTAATGAAGGTTCTCCAGATGGAAACTGTATTTTATCCCAGCTGTTGCCATGTTGTTCTAAGTGGCTGTGTTGGATGCAGCAAAGCAACCACCATGAATTCCTAGCCAGCCATAGATCTATTGCACTATAATAGCGCCTGACCCAACCGAGTGTTTGGGAGACTTAATCGATGTTCGTAAAAAAACTTGAAGATCTTCAGGCCCTTTAAACATGTGCAAGGTGTTATTGGCCGGGGCACAACCTGGGAAGAATCAGAGGTTAAAAATGTATTGCCAAGTGATAGGAAGCATTATTAAAATCGTCCTGTGAGCAGCTGCAAAGGGACCAGCTGGGTCGTCAGACAGACTTGAACAAAACAAAATGCAAAGCTTGTACGTTCCATCCTCTTCCCTGCATTGGGAGATTAAATTAAAACTTTCTAAAAAGGTCCCTTGGCTCAGTCAGTTTTATCTGCCTACAGCACTAACAGCAGCCGCTCCACCCTCCTTGTATTACTGGGCTGGGAATGTGGGTTTGCTGACATAAACCATTCATCCTACCTCCCATGTACCAACAGTGCCCCCCAGTGACCACTCGGATGTACTTCTCGCAGGAGTTGTTTCCTGAAAAACCCTATTTCATGCCCCATGAAACTCAAGCCCTCAGGCTTTTATCAGTGATTAATTATAGGGTAGACTTCTAACTCTTTTTATTACTCTAGATGAGGCTTTACAAACAACTCCACATGATTTACAGAATACTGCTTTCCAGTCTACATAAAATCCACTATCTGCTATTTTAAAGACACTAGCTTGTCCATTTCAGATTTGTTTGCAGAAGCGTCATAGTAGCTCCAGCAAGGTCTGGAGTAAGCGAGGGCTTCAAATCATTGCTGCTGGTCTGGACACTGTCCTAAAAGGCTGGGGCAGCCTGGAAAAGTGTCATGTTCCTATTTCACTTGCTTAAAGATCATATGCCTACAGTGATAGTGATATATGTTTACTTGCAATATGTTATTCGGCCAGTAGATATCTCCATGGTCTAGCGTTCCAGACAGTGGAGAACCAGATAAACAAGAGAAACAAAGCTGGCCCTCAAACTCCGTGTCTGCAGTTAGAACTGTTTTCTTTAATAAATACCTCTTGATTAATGTAGTTCCACGCAGCATGACGGCAAGAGAACAAGCCTGGAGAGGGGTCCCAGAGGTGGGGTCTAATATTTGTACTTTGAAAGACCACTGTGAAACTAGAGTTCCTATTTTTAAAACAATTCCTTACCGCTTAGCGGCTAGGTACTTGGTAATGAGCATGCTAAAATTCAGGTTATTTATAGGAGAAACTAGAATAAAACCAACTTCCTTCCTGTGAACTGGCTGGAAGTTTTTAGATTAGGGTGACCAGATGTCCCGATTTTATAGGGACAGTCCTGATTTTTGGGTCTTTTTCTTATACAGGCTCCTATTACCCCCCACCCCCTGTCCCAATTTTTCACATTTGCTGTCTGGTCACCCTATTTTAGATAGTAATAATTTCTGAGCACACAACGGTGCTTAAAATAATGCAGCAGCACCTCTACCCCTATGCTCCCATCCACAGGACATTTTGCCAAAAAAAAAAAAAAAAGCATAAGGTGGCCCCATTGCCTGGTTTGTCAATCACCTGCCCCTCCCGCACACACCCCGAATGCAGAGACTGGGTGAGCATGGTATTTCTCAGAACTTTGGCACAATAAAGATGGTGACAGACTGTCCCTGTGACTGTTGCTAAGCAGTGTTGGTTTGTTTTTTTAAGTGCTCGTGGTGGCTTTATGCATCCCAGAATGACAGACCTCAAACAATCAGAGGAAATTCAGCTGGTTGCAGGAGGGCGGATGCTTTCTGGGGGCAGGGTGAATGAACATCACAGCAAATTTTGCAAGTACCATTTACGATGGGGCCAGAAGAGTGTAAGGAATGGCGGGCTTGCAGAGCCGTCTCACTGCATCCGTTTTGGAGAATTAATATTCCCCATCTCCGATACACAACTCACGTGGCACAGGAACAATGCCAAGCTGGGCATATGGTTCAAGCTACTGGAGCCCTGTAAGTAGATGGGCTTAGCGGCCATTATTTCTACCCCCATAGCAGCTATGAAACCGCCTGTGTAAAGACAGTCAGGCTTAGTCTACATTTAAAATGTTTTACTGCTATCACTATGGGGTGTGATCTGTGCATGTGCATATATATATTATTTATTTGCACCAACATAGCTATGCTGGAAAAAGCCTTCATGCAGACAGTTATACCACTCACTATAAGGGATTTTATAACAGCATAGCTTATTTTGCTTCAGCAAATGGTACATTAGCTTAATGTAGGGGAGGAATAGCTCAGTGGTTCGAGCATTGGCCTGCTAAACCCAGGGTTGTGAGTTCAATCCTTGATGGGGCCACTTAGGGATCTGGGGCAAAAATCAGTACTTGGTCCTGCTAGTGAAGGCAGGGGGCTGGACTCAATGACCTTTCAAGGTCCCTTCCAGCTCTATGAGATAGGTATATCTCCATATATTATAAGAATTTTTATAGACACACATAACCACATCAACGGGGGGAGGGGGGTGCCAATTTTGCTATGCTACCACAGTAAAAAAAAAATTTTTTTTTTTTTTTTAAATTTAGACAAGGTGTAGGAGCAGAAAGGGACCAATATGCACAGAAGGGAGAGAGTTATTTTAAATGATCAGGTTGCTTTGGGGTAGCAAAGGCATTACAGTGATATGGTTACACACTGATATTAAAGTGCTTTCAATGCAATGGCTCTAACTCCACTGTTTAAACATCATCTTTAGTGCCCTGCACCCCATTCCCTCTCTGCGTTACCTTTATAGCCCTGGATGGGGAAGGACCCACACATCAGGCAGCCAGTATTTTGCCTTTCCCCAGGAGCAGCAAGGATTTTGACTCTGGCCCCACCCACCTACAGCTGATGCCCACCCAAAGAAGAGGGTGGATTGCCACTACTGCTGCTGCACCTCAAATTGCTCTGATCCCATCCCAGGGCTGCAGACAATTTTTACCAGGGGAAGGGTTGGGCTAGAATTAAAAATAAAATATTAGCTGTTGAATGTCACTTTAATGAGGAGTTTTGCACCGTGACTAAAGTTGTCCACTTTTAATAAAGCTTCTGTTCCCAATTCACTCTTTCCTTTGTTAAAGCAACTCCTTCAATTTGGAGAGCCCCAGCTGGAGTCCACCCCCCACCACCACAGGTGAGGGTCACCACTCTCACAGAGGGGACCTGGCCTAAAGCCTGTTAGTGCACAAGACTGGAGCTAACGAACTGTAATTCACAGACCTTGTTCAATTAACGATCAGGTCCTAGCCATAGAGTTCCAATGGAGGAGCAGTGCTGGTGGCGAGGTGCGGCTGTCCCACCTCTGCCACCCAACACCCGCATGGCCCAGGGCCCCAGCTTTGTTATTGCATCAGACTTCAGAATGCCGCTGGGGGACGTGACCGGAGCCGGCCTGCCACTAGTGCACGGCCCCACTGCTGCCAACCTCGAGAGATTAAAACGTCTGAGTCACAGCCTCCTGCACCCTGCCCAAAGATTTTGTTTAGAGAGGACACAGTCGTTCTTGTTCTGTCTTTTGACCTCCCCCACACCCAGTCTGATCCCCGTGTGTGCAGGTCACAACAAGCATTGCTCACTCTCCCCAGTGTGCCAGGTAATGGGATGTTCGTGCCTGCTGCCTAGCAATTAATTCTGGCCCCATGAGCACCCATCACCCTCACCTCCTCCATTTATGGGGCTCTCCAGCCCCTTCTCCCAGGCCTGGGTAGGCTCCAACATGGTCCCCTCTCCCAGGCTAAGGAGCAGCTCCAGAGGCTTTTCCCACCCAGGCCCTTTTCCTTCCCAGCTCTGGGGCTGCAGAGATGAGGCAGGAGCAAAGCACCTGGCCTGTCCCCATGGCTCACAGGTGGGGAGAGGACTGGGACCACTGTGAGCTGCCTCTCCCTTCCTGAGGGTGGGGTGGGAAGGGAAGGGAGAGGGCTCAGAGATGCAAGAAGCTCTACCCTGAGCATCAGCCATAGACTGGCTCCAGGCCCTGCCAAAATCATGGGCCTTGGGAGTGGTGTGAGTTGGCACAACTGAGGGGAGATGGAGCTAGGAAAGGCAGGATACTTGGAAAGGCTTTTGCCCTAGGGTCCAGGCCCTCACCCCTGGAAGAGTTAGATTCTCCTTTCTTCCCCTGCTCTGGGGGCCTGTTGGACTTTTAGGGAAGGACACAATCCCACCCTGACTTGCAGAGCGGTTTGGAGGCTGGGGACTGCTCACCCCTGCTTTGACAGACACTCACCTCAGCCTTCAACGAGCTGCTAGGGAAGGAGGCCACTTGCTATAGGATTGGGCCATCCACAGAGGGAAGCGTATTACACCTGCGCCCTGCCATTAGCCCCTCCCAGCTGCACTGGTGGGACTTTAGCTGCATCTACACTGGCAAAGATGGGGGTAGGGTTTTTCCATTTCCTCCCTCCCCCACTCGAAGCAGCCGGGGAGGCGGCAGGGCAGGGGTGGGAGGTGGAAATAGGCCCCTCAACAGAAGGTTAGAGCAAAGTTAGATGCGGTCTTTGATGTTGGAACCTGTGCACAGATGTCACATCCTAACCACAGGTCACATCCAAAAGTGACAGCTATGTGTGATATTAACACCACTATTTATACACCTCAAGAAAGAGTCCAGCTTTGAGTTGGGAACATTTTATTTTGCTCTTAAGCAGTTGGACCTGGGTGATTACACTATAAAACCTTTGTTCCTCGCCATACAATTTGGCCTGAAAACAGAGGAAAGTTATCACAACAGTTTTAGATGTATTCTTGAAAGAAGTTTCATTTTTTCTAAGTGCTAAGAAAGGGAAGAGTCTGTTCAAAAATAGTAAGACATACATCACAATGCAAAGTGCAGGCCTTTCTTGGGAGTTTGCAACTTTAGAAATGTTCGATCTTTCTCCACGCAGATTCAGTAACTTTCCCTGCTACTAGCATTTAAGTGTTAGTCTGTTTGTATTAAAGTAGCATTTTTCCCCATAGAAAGGAGAGAGTGATCAGCACCAGCACCTCACACCCTTCAGTAGTACAGACAGTTAAGAGATCTATAAAACCCTCAAGGCAACCTATAATCCAAATGATGGTTATTGGATAGTTAAAGTTTTCCAGTTGTCTAATATCCCGTTTGGTAACTGCCATCAGATTATAAAAAGCTAGGTCTTAACTAATGACTCACATACAAGTGTTTGGCAGATTTTGGAATCCACTTTATGGACACAGTCTTGACCCATACTAGAGCTGCTTGTATTCAGGCATCGCTAGCTCATGCGCCCGTTGGTTGTGCCCAGTGTTCCACTTAGCCTCAGCGCCCTAGAGGGTGGGGGGTTTAGACACAAGTCCACAGATCATTTTTGACTACTATGATTTAACTGATTACCTACAAGTATCCGTGTGTTATCCAGCTAGCACATGGGCTCCCTTCTCCCCCACCCCAAAACACAGCAGCAAGATGCAGGAGGGACTTTGGGAAGAACCTTCCATTAAGGGAATGAAGCAGCCAGAGAGGATTCACTTAAAAGTTCCACTATTTGATACAGTGCATCAAATGGCACCTATCCCTTAAGAAGGTGGCCTCAGAAGCCCCACAAGCGACAGATGAAACACAGCCATGGATGGTCTCAGGATTCTGAGCAGAGGCCAACAACTATGCTTTGGCCAAGGCTTCTGCGGGTGCCCCTAATGCTTTGATATTCTCAGCCTTCAAGCTTTACTGTCCTTGTATTACAGGCAAGGGGAGTTTTCCTCAGCTAGCTTTCCTAATCCAACTTACTGCCTGCTACGCCATTTCAGGCTACCCCAGGAAGGCTTCTGGCACAGCCATCACTGGTATTAAAGCTTTAGCTACAGAAAGGTGGTGGTGGGGGAAAGAGGGGTAATAGCCCAATAGAGCACCGAAAAGGGAAGCTACCATACACTTGCTCCACTAGGGAAGTCCAACTATGGCTTGACAGAATGCAGAGTTGGCTGGAGATCGGAGGTGGGGTGTGCATGAACCCTATGAGTCATTTGCCAAGTGTCTAAGATCTAAGCTAGTGTCTCGATATATGTCCCTCAATATACCATACCAGCACTAGCACAAGAGCCATAAGACCAGCCCACTGAGAGTCTGTTCTCAGAGCCCTGATCCAAGCAGCCTTGGGGCACAGCGGTTAATAGCAATTTGCATGGTAAAAAGAAATCCTCAACTTCTCTGGAAGCCCTACATTGCATGTGGCCCATGCAGCCCTGTGCTTCACATAGGAAAGGCCTTTGCTGCCATCAGTACTCGCACCGCAAAGCTTAAGCCACAGGAGGGGTTTTCCTACTATTCGAGTGTATTTCAGCTGTTGCTGGTCTGCAGCATTTAAGGCGCCCTCAGAGCCACCCACTAAGTTATGGAATCGCCCGACGTGGCAAAGGCTTTACAGGGTGGAGAGCTGCAGGGAACACACTACCTACAGAATGACTATTTTCACTCTGCTGTTACACTCCAGCCAAGAAGATCTCGTGGCTGTTTTGTGACCTGCCTCCCATTCTACCAGCTAATTTTCAGTTCCCATCCTTACGTGGTAGCACAAGTGTCACACTGCAAGGAAGAAATCTCATTGGATTGGGGAATGGAGCAGCTCTGGAATAGCTCTTACCTGTGGTGACATTTTACAGTGTCATGCTTAAAGACATTTCTCATTATTCTACTAGAGTCTGAGGTCATGTGTGGAACAATGCAATGCAGCTGGTTGGCTCTGTGTAGGTAGAAGAGCTCTGATTAATTTGAAATCCAGGGAAAAACTAAAGACTTGTAAAGAGTAAGTGGTCACCATACAAGTTTAAAAGTCAGTGGCTTCTGCATGAGTGCACCACAGAAGTGCGGGCAGGATAGCCAGGGAGCTAAACAATATTGCTTTAGCAAAAATCAAAATGAGAGCCACTGCCACGTGTCTAAACAATGGCACTTGGGAACCAACTAGCCAGATAAACCAAGTTGCTCATTTTGGAAAAACCCACTACACTTTAAAAGCAGTGATGAATGAGCCTTCAGTCTAGAGCAGCACCCCTCCAAAACCGCAATCACAACCTTGAATCTTACACCTGTACATGGCTGCCTAGCCTAATACTGGTCTATTAAAAAAGTTGGCAGCATACGTCTCTTAAGATATGTGGCATGTGAACTGATTTCCACACTCAGTGAACTTGAGCAAGTGAACCCATCCCCCCTAGTTCTCCCAAATCGGGTGTGAACGTCAGCCAGTGTAGATCTATTTAGTAAGCACCTCTCCATAAGCCTTGAGCAGCCCAGGTTGTTAAATACAGACATTTTCCTATATTAAACCAGTCGTCATTTCTACACCACATGTAAACCTTGTTTGCTTTACAGGATTAGCTATTAAAGTGCCTATTTCTTTTAGGATTCTCATCTTCTAGGTGGAAAGACACTATGTGGGCAGAGGAAAGGACTCTTCAGGGGGATTAGCCAGCAGGTATTCTTCATCCCTGCCAGGCTAAAAGTAGCAGGTGAGAGGTCTCAGCCCATGCCAGCCCCAGGCCAACAAATGTTGAATATTTTGTATTTCAAATGCTAGGACTGAACTGGTTTTATCCTCATCTCGTGTCTTGGTGCAGGAAGTCTGAGCTGTGGCAATACAGTTCAATAGCCTCAGAGAGTATTTTGTGCCTCTCTCAAGATTGTTCAGAATCAGTTATTTTACCCAACTCTGCATCTCCTTTCTAGGATCCTGCCAATGGACCCAAAGTGAGTCTGATCCCTAAGCAGTCACAGGTACCAGTGGGAATCACCCTCCTGTAAGAGATCGGCACTTCAGGCTTCAGCAGCATTGGTCTGGTTTGTTTTACTAGCGTCTTGAAGGAGTGGTGTTGTTTCTGAAGACCAAGATGGTTCAGTCTGTGGGTCTGGCTCTCGTGGGCTCTTCTCTCTGGCGTTTCTCTGAATGAATAAAAGCAAGGACAGGTGACTCAGGGTGCAGCTAGACACCAGCACTGGTCATCACACAACCCAGTGACTAAAGATTTACATAGGCTACCTGACCGTATGTTCAGCACTGGAATTGGTCATCATGTAAAAACTCCCGACTAATCTGCAGTTTAGTGACACCCACAAAGGGGGAGCCAGTTGCTCCCCCACAACATGTCCCATTCAGAGACCAGAAACTGGCTGTTTATTAACCCACAGCTACTGTCCATCCCAGTGTTTATTGCTGCCCTTGGGAGAAGTAAATGCTTAAGAGCACCAACATGTGGTCCATTTGATCACGGAACATTCGACAGAGGTTTCAAAACAAAGACAGGATGAAAAAATCTGAAGAACTACAGGTTTCAAGAGGGGTGTAACATTGGCATTTACCACAGTAGCATCTCAATGGAGACAGTAAATACATCAGGCATTCTAATTAATACATTACCCCAGCAACCTACAGCACTTGGTCCATTCCTGGGCTATTCCATCCTGCCAATGAAAGTTTACTGCAAAAGCCTTTTGCATAGACAAACAAGCTGTATGGCAACTTAACCCCAAAAGCTTTCCAAAGTAAGCATCATGCATGATAACAGAGTGACCTGGTGACTCATTCTTTAGGAAGTGGTTGACTTCATTTATTACAGAAAAGTAAGAGCAATCCTAATGTATGTAAGTGGTATGAAATAGTCAAACTGGTAATTCTGGGCCACATCTTGTCAGAGTACTCTTTAAGTCTAAAGATCAGAAGCAATACAACCCTCTATTCTGCCTAATGAGAGACGTATTCTCAGCTCCATGTGGGCGCTCCATATTTGTACAGAGCTCCCACCGGGACCTCATGGAATCCCAGGAGAGGCCCCTCCTGGGAGATTTTTACCCCAAGTGAGGTTAAGCAATCTCAGGCTGCTCAACCTGGAAAGTACTTAAGCGTGTGTGTTAGACTCCCTTTTAGGAACGGCTCTTTTCTGGATTACAGGGCCTTTAACTGGAGTATGCATCTCGATCCACAAAGCGAGCGCACATTTAAAAGGTTGAACAGTTCAACACCTTGATATAGAAGCTAAAAATATTTAGCATGTGCCAAGAAAGTTTTAATCAATCCATTCCTAATTCACCGCTTTTAAAAGTGTTGCTTAGTCTCGACTGGTGTTGGCTGTATCTGTTATAACACTTAAGACTGAAGAGTAACAAGTTTTGGTCTCCAAATTCATTTTCAGATTTGGCCGAAGTGAGGCAGATCCACAGGTGTCACCCAGGCTCTTGTAGGTCATTGCTGATTTTACCCCCCTCTATGCCCCAGCAAGCAAAAGTTCTTACAGATGATAGGACCTCACCTCCATGCCAACCGTCACATACATCTAGCCAATATTGCACCCACCTCCAGGACTGCAGATAGTGCTTCCCATGAATCCACCAAGAAGGGGGTTTTGAAAGAAGAGTTACCTGCACCTTCTATTCCCAACACCTAATGAAGTGTGATCTAAATGCATGCAATATTCCCATTTCCTAGTTTAACCCAAAGCAAGCTTATTGCCACGAAGCATGAATAAAGTTTACCAAGAGGGCGTGTAGTTTAAAGTGCTCAATGTTCACATGTAGTTTGATAGATTTAAGCAACATTTCAGCAGATTTATCAAGTTAGCATTGTTTAGAGAAGAGTTTTACCTTTACTGGGTACCCACCTACAGGCTGGCTTCCTGCAGCACCGTCCCCTTAACTGATGTCAACGGTTTTTCGGACAAGGCCTGGTCGGCCTCTTTAGTCTTTTTATTGCTACTCCAAAATAAAAAGCATTTTTCCTAGAAAATAATCAGGCTAGTTTATGTTGTATTTTAAAAGACATTTGGAAGATGTTTCCACTTGAAAAAGGGTGGCTGTGTTTAAGTTGTAATCATGGTTTACTTAGTTACTAAATTCTAGTTCTTTACACGGAGTTTAAATTAGAGCTACAACTTTATTAATTTTAAAAGAACAACAATCTGTACCAAGCCATCTTTAAAATGGTCTGTTCACATTTCAGACTCTTGAGAGACTTCTAATGAAACATAAAAGGGTTTGTTCAGTGGATTGGGATTGTCGCACACCGTCACTGCATGCAAACTTTGCTGTGGTTGTGCAAGGGGGGGATTTTTTGTTGTTTTTAAAGCTTTTGTTTGGATTGGTGGGACAGACAGACACCATTTTAAATTGGCTCAAGTTATAATCCAGAATCTAACTTTGCATTTAAGAGACTATTTAACATTTTCCAGTATCTCATTGAGGTTGAGTAAGCAACAGTGCTCCCTCTAGAAAGCTGCTCTGGGAAATGAAGTACATTTTATATGCAGTTGCAAGAATTTAAGGAGATTTCATAATGGATCACAGATGGATTTAGAGCCTTTGCCTTAACCACAGGCACTCAGTCAAGAGCATTCTGGCTCTTCAGAGGGAGGACTGTGGTTGATTAAGCAATCTATTAAGAGCTGATTATTAACACTTCACTAGAACAATCAAGAATGTACCTTAAATGCAGCTTTTATTTTGACCTGTGTTGCAGTTTGTATTATGCATCTATTGATCACTATGTAGTTACGTAACCCTAAATGCTCAACATGATTCCCCTACAAATTTATAGGGCCACTTCCAGGTTCTCTGCTGTGATTTTTGTTCACTCATTTTTCAGTGGGTAAGAAGAAAGTTTCTTGAAGTCACATTTGGTTGTGTAGCACCAATACAGGCTCAGTTGTGGCTTAGCTGGCAACACTAGTTGCTCACCAATGGATAATTGCAACTGCCTTGTGCCTAGGATTCTCTTTTGCAGATCAGTATTCACAGTTTGCTACCAGAGGCCTCCATTCATGCAAGTGGCCAATTGGAGTTCATTGACCCTATACTGAATCCCCATTGGTAAAGTACTCCCTGTAGAGGATACCCATGTTTTAGGGTCTGTTGTGGTGTCCCTGTTAAAACCAACTCCTGTAGAGTGGCCACTGGAAGGAGCTGTGAGACAGTGTATCTGACAGCAATACACTGGTTGCAATTGCCCTGCATAAACACCCCCACAGGAAGTTTTTTGGGCTGGGCTTCCCTACAGAATTAACTGGGTTCCTTGCTCTGCGCTCAAAGCCCCGCCTCCATCTAAGGGTGCAAGAGCTGGATAGACCAGGGGTGTAAAGTCTCAGACCAGCATAAATGTGGAGTAGCTTCTGGTTTCATAGATTCCAAGGCTAGAGGGGACCATTGATCTAGTCTAACTGCCTGTTTCACACACGCCATAGAACTTCCCCATAATATTTCCTTTCAAACTACAGCCTTTTTAAAAAAAAAAAAACAACCACACCCTTGATTTAAAGGATGCCAGGAATTGAGAACACACCCACAACCCTTGTTACATTTTCCTATGGTTAATTAGCCTCCTTGTTAAAGTACGATCAAAGTCAATCGTGTGGTTCCCACTTTATGCCAAGGAATAGCAGCACTTTTGCTTTTCACATAATGGCGCTCACTACTAACAGGTCAGTCACTTGTACAATAGTTTTGATCATCATTTATCCCAGCTAATTTACTAATCTAAATCACTTCAGAGAACCATCAAGTGAATCAAACACTATTGAATCAGTTTCACTATGCAGTAAATGGTTTAGCTTTAAGATTACAGACCTGGTATTCCTTTGGAATTGTTCATCCACGCTCACTTTGCAACAAAGGGATTTGGAAATAATATGCCCAAGTCAATTATGCTGCCGTGTGGCTTGGTTTAAATCCAATTATTCACCACTTGGAAAACCCTGGCAACTAGTTAACTGCTGATATTCAAACCCATTTTAAGATAAGTGGGATAAGGAAAAGCCTGCCATTTCTTCAGTGCATGCAGAAGTCATGATTGTTTCAAGGATTTAAGGACTGGAGGGCAAAGTAGGATCTGCTTGGGCCTCTGTTGCAGATATCGCAATCGCAGGCAAGTTGAGCCAAAGTATCAAGTTGTGGGATTTAAAGCCAGATTCAAATGAGCTAGTTGGGAGGAGTATGTACACACGCAACTTGCTAGTCAATAACCAGGAGGCTGTTTTAAAGCAAACACGGACTATTTGGAGTCTTTCCAGGTGCACATTTTGGGGCCAAAGTTGAAAGATGTCACTATCAAGGGTTTAAAGCAGTAACTTTTGGCATCTTTTCTCATGCGTTATCCTCATGTTACACAGCAATCCTCAAGATTACTCCAGCACAGTAAAGGAGTGGGATCACCCCATACTATCTCTAAGTCCCAAGGCCACTCATGTTGAAGTACCCTATATGCTGCACTCTGAGTAAACAGCAGATTCTCAATACCCCTTGATGATCTTCCCCAAGAGAAAGGGCCCCAGGAACTTTCCCATCTTAAGTGTACCTGGGAGGAACTACTGCATATGTACACTGGTTAACAGACTTGTTAGGAACTTGGGAGCTAGCTTGAGTCACTAAGGCCTGGTCTACACTACAGTTAGATCGACGTAAGCAGCCTTGCATCGACATAACTACGTCCATGTCTACACTACAGCCTTGTCCCACCCACGTAAGTGCCTTACTACACCAGCATAACTACTCCACCTGCATGAGAGGCTTATTTTGGTGTAGTTAGGGCGACAGTGTCTGTGTAAACACTGCTACTTACATGGGTTGGCCCCTGCTCCCAGTAGGGAATGGAGAGGTGGGGAGGGCAGCTTATCAGGAGCTGGTGGGCTCTCAGCTCCTCACACTGCCCCTCTTAGGTTGGTGGAAGTGCTCCTGGTGAGAATGCAGACCACCAACCCAAGGAAGGTAGAGTGGACATGCACCACTGTAGTAATTACTGTGGTGGCTGTAAGTCGACCTAACCAAATTCAGTGTAGAAATATCCTAAAGTTGCTAAATGCACAGAATCCATTGCTGGAGTCTGAAGTCTAGAATCTGAACTACTGTCATACTGCTGCCTTTGGTACTGGGGGAAGGGGCAGGAGGGGAATAGGAATCAGGGATCCAGGAAAGAAGAGGGAGAAAGCAGCTCACCCGCTCCTTTCCTGCTTTCTGCATTGAACATAGTGAGCTCCTGGCCCTATTCCAGTCTATTTTACCCACTGCAAAGGATCACAGCCATTACAGAAAGTGGTTGCAGTCCAGACTTCTAGGAGGTTTAGCAAACCCCACTGCTAAGACACCTAGTGATCTTAAATAGGGAAGTCACTCAGTGCTAAGAAGCAGCTAGGCAAGGGAATATCTTTTACTGGACCAACTTCTGTTATGAACAGAGACAGACAAGCTTTTGAGCTCGAGGTCATCTAAAGCAGTGCTTTGTGTGAGCTTGAAAGCTGGTCTGTCTCTCTCGGCAACAGAAGTTGGTCCAATAAAAGATATTACCTCACCCACCTTGTCTGCCTAATATCCTGGGACCAACTGCCACAACACTGTATAATAAGCCAGACTTCTGGAGAGTAAGCTTGGGGTTTAGCTCGTGAAAGGAAGTGTTCATATACTTTGAGCCATTCAAGCAATAACTAACGAGCATCAGTGGCTACTTCAACACTTGCTCTGGTCAGACCAAAAAAAGAAGGGAGAGTGACCTTCCCACACCTATCACATGGCAGAAATGGCTTGTAGGAATGTTGATGAGGAATTTGGAGGCAGGGCTGGAAGATACAAGACAAAGAAGCTTCATTGATCTTAGTGTCAGGTAAAAAGGCCCACTCATTTGTTGAAGTCTTTCAGGTGTTCAGAGTTAGACGTGAGCAGAGGTGAGCAATGCCCCCTAGTGCCTACTTCGCAGCAGGGAGTGTGGCCATCAAGTATGACATCTTAAGACATCAGCAATCTTACATTAGATTAACTAGCACTACAATTGAAAAAAAAAAAAAATCAGAAATTTCTGGATTAGGTTGAAAGTTGGCATCAGTTGATTAAGCCATGAGTTTTGCCATTTGCTTGTTCCTACCTGTCTCTTTACCTCCAGTACAATGGCAGCAACAATCAAAGCGACACCCAGACCGATGCAGATATATTGCACATACTCCAGCACAGATGGGATCAGTACCAGGTTGGTGTAGAACTGCTTTAAGACTGAACCTTCAATGGCCCCGCTCTGCCCAGAAGAGAGTAGTTTTCAGTGGCAGTTTTGCAGATCATAGTTCACAGCACAGCGATTCTGTATTAGTGGTGTCCCTGCTTCCTCTAAGGCATGGCTTGGAAAACTTATTTTGGCATAGAGCAATTCAGTGAAGTGTAAGAAGTTAACAGACCACAAGGAAATAAATGCTAGTCTTTAAAACAGAAGCTGCATTGGAATTTGTACTACCAATAGTAGGTTTAACTTGTAATAAGTGCCTAGGCAGCCGGGGCTAAAATGTTTGGGCTAGCGACCTTAAGTTTTATTCATTTCATTAAGTGACAAATACCCAGCATGCCCTTCCAGCTTGTACAGCTGGTAGGCGTTTGCCCACCTGTGTTAACTTGGGAGACCTAGACCGAGAAGTTAAGCGAGAATATCACTGATGCTTTCTAAACACACAAGTGATCAGAAGAGGTTACGCACTCAAATTGCACGACTGAGTCAGGAAGAGATTAAGTGTGCAGCCAAGTGTTTCTAATCCATTTATGCAAAGTTCCAATTAAGAACAGTGCAGCTTAGACCTTTACTCCAGTTGAAGTTTCTCCAGTAAAGACACGTAACGCTGCCCTTCTAGTCCCTTCCCACACTGCTCTCATTACAAACCATCTACTTCTTCCAACTGCCCCTCCATTTCCTCCTTTTCGGTACAGATTCTGCATGGTTAACATTACTTTTCCAACCAAGGGGAGTCAATCCAACTCACCTCTGCAAACCAAAGTATAGGCAAGACAACTGGCTTGATCTGTCCTGTTTGACTAAACAGAAAGAAAGGTTCACACTTATATTTATTATCAGTCAATCGACACATACCAGCGTTATGCTCCAATGGTTTCTAAGGAGCTGGTCAGTTTTTACTAGACATTTCAAAATTTGACAGGCATGAAGACAATGGAAAAAGTTGGTGATCCCCCTCCCATTTCAGTGAATTCTTTCTATGCAATATTAGGTCTGATTAAACTGCTCGGATGCAAAAAACTTTAAAGTTGTTAGTTTTTAGGGGAAGAACTTGAATTTTAGTTGATGTTTAATAAGTACAGTCAGCATTTCCCAGATATTACTGTAGTATCTGAAATACCACGGTTCTTCCCATAGACTTCCAAAAGGGATCACTTTGGAAGCATTGAGTTTAATGGGAACCTCTGTGCTTAATCCAAGAGTTGTTCTAATGCATTCTGGCAACCTATGTGGTACTGGAAGTGTAGGTCATAGTGTTGCTGCCTCAGCTAATTGTCAGAGGTTGGAATAAAACTGGTCTAGAGAGTGCAAGTTTACCTCCTCCTCCAAGAGCAAGTAACCTACTGCTCCAAGTGCTATCGCACCAGATTTCAAGAAGAGCTCAGCACCCAGTTTGGAAGTCTGGCCACTTGTTTTGATACTTGAGTGGCAGGAGTGTGCTTTTGGAAGGCCGACTGCAATTGTGAGCACACAACGTTTCAGAACTCAGTCCCAGGGAGTCTACTTTGTATTTCATTTGCAACAGGGCCATCAGAACACGGAGACTATTGCATGACTAGGCACTGCTACATTCCAAGCTCTTAAAGCTACAGTCTGATGTTAAGTTATGTCTACACTAGAAATGCTTTGCCAATATATCTCCTAGTGTGGATGCAACTGTAAAAGCAAAACTGCACTTTGCACCAGTATAGAAGCCACCCCCACTCCCCAAGTGAAACAAGCTACACCGGTAAGAGCAGTTTTGCCAGTATCACCGTGTCTGCACTTGGGCATTCTGATGGCATAGCTGTGTCAGGGGTGTGAACACCACAGCCATGTTGTCAGGAGTCTAGTGTAGACATAGCCATGAACTGGTACAGAGGTTTTGTCCACACAAATAGCTAAAGCAAGATAAATAAGAAAGCCAACTGAAGAGGCATATACCTGCATATGGTGCGTTACAGTGGAAAGCCATGTAGGGCTTGTCTGTTCATGAGCTCAGCTGAGTAGAAATGTCTTGGAGAGAAAAGGCACTAGGCTTTGAGGTATTTTTATGACAATATCTTGACAAGTTTAGGTTTGACAATGGACGTGAAACTGAGGAATGGGATTAGACAGTGAATAGATTGTACTACATAGAGCTGGTTTTTTGGATCCAGAAGAATTATAACAAAGAAGCTATTCAAACAGCATTACATTTGTGAAGCAGCATGTAAGCCACATGTCTCTTGGACATCCCCAAAGCAAGCTACTTACCTTATGCCAGAGACCTTCTTTATATACAGACTCAGTTGCAGCTTGATGGAGCAGTTCATTGGAATTCCCGTGACCTGCATTAAAACAGGAAACCAAGCACGTCTCAGCAATACTGCCTGCTGTTCATGTAGAAGAAAGCTCTTAAAAACAAACAAACAAACCCCAAAACACTAACAGAATTGCAACATGTGAAAGTGCCTAGCACATGCAAAAGAGGGGAGGGAAGGAGAACAGAAAGAGGGTCAACGGCTCTGAGGAAGACCTTGCCTTAGGAGGCAAACTATCATTGCTTTTCACTTTAAGCCTGGGCTACAGGGAGTGCTTAAGCAGAGACAAGAAGGTGTGGCAGTCGAGTCAGGATTCAGAAGACAGAACAGTTTTCTAGGAAGATCATAACAGCCTCTTCTGGGAAATCTGATGTCTTAGCAGAAGAACTCTGCTTTCAGAAGGTACTTGAAAGGGTCCTCCAAGGTGGGCGACCAAACCATTCCTCAAATCACAAGACAAGATTAAAAACCAAAGCTGGCACAAAAGAACTGCTACTACTGATAGAGTAGTGCTAACGGAGAAACACTGTAGCAGACCAATATTGTCAAGTCAGCACACAGCAAGGCCAAATAACTGACTTGCACTCTAAAAACAACCAGTCCTTGTGGCACCTTAGAGACTAACAAATTTGGGCGTAAGCTTTTGTGGGCTAAAACCCACTTCATCAGATGCACTCAAAGGCCTAAAGGCAAGTTGGCACGATTAAGAAATTGGGTGTTTGTATCCTAGTCTAATTTATGAAAAGATAGTTTTAGTGCAACGTCAGCTTGCTTTGACGTTTAAGAGCATGAGTTGTCTGCAGGGCAATATCCTAAGTGTCAAGGTGGTAAGATGCACAAAAGCCCTGTCACTGGGGAATTTGGCAAGCGAACGACCACCCACACAAGGTTTCATTCTTTGATTCAAGCCACTTACTAATCATTTACTCACATTACTTCCACAGTGGTGCCAACATCCATGAGGATGACTGACAGGTGTTTAGATACAAACTGTTGGACTATCAAAACATCTGCCAAAATGATGTTGCCACGGAGAGTTAAAGCTAACAAGATTAAGGCTTTAGCAGGATTGTAACATCACTACAGCCTCCTGTTTAAGGGTAGCATAATACTCTTACCCCTATTTAATATCTTCCCCACCCTCACCAGCCTTTCCCACACCTCTGCTACTAACCTTCAATAGCTTTGCAGTGCGAAGCAACAGAACATTTTGTGAATTGTGCAACTGAGGTGTTATCTCCATGGCTCGTGTTTATTACAGCTATTTTAATTAAGCCGTATTGCCATGGACTTTATTTTATGATCTACACAGATTAGCAAGTAATTGCGGGGGGAAATTAATCTTTTCCTTTTAAAGAGCCAAAGTACACTTACCTCTGCCCAAATATTGTAAAAGCCATGGACTGATGGCGCACAGCTGTAGTCGCAAGAGACTGCTTAGTTCTAGACCAGGGGTCGGCAACCTTTCAGCAGTGGTGTGCCAAACCTTCCTTTATTCACTCTAATTTAAGGTGTTGCGTGCCAGTAATATATTTTAACGTCTTTCTATAAATCTAGAATATATAACTAAACTACTGTTGTATGTAAAGTAAATAAGGTTTTTAAAAGGTTTAAGAATCTTCAATTAAATTAAAATGCAGAGCCCCCCCCCCGGACTGGTGGCCAGGACCCGGGCAGCGTGAGTACCACTGAAAATCAGTTCACGTGTGCCATAGGTTACCTACCCCTGCTCTAGAAGATCTTACCCCTCCTTATCCCTGAAGATTAACATGACACTTCCATGAGAGCTATTGTTTTGGTTAACCAGAGGAGTTTATTTTAAGCCTGTGCATTTGTCTAAAGGCAGGCTTAAAACAGCTCTACAAGTGATACCTAGAAGTCAGAACACAGCCCCTTAATGGGGTCAAGATTGCTTCATTGCCCTGCAACCCAACCTCTGGTAAGAGCACCACTGCACTTTGTAAGTCCCATAGCTGCTGGGCAGGAGGCGATCCTCAAATTGCATTCTCTAGAGCTTTAAAAAAGCCTTTACTGAGCATGTCTTGGGTGCTTGTTTCCTGGAGAAGCCCTATAAAATATGGGATCCAGGACAGCAACTGGACTTTAGGATTGACCTGGTAGCCTACCAAGCTGGAGGTGTCTATTATACATTGGAAGTGGAAGAGAAACAGGTGAGAAATAGAACGAAGTCACAAGAGGAGCCAGCAAAAGCTAGTAACCAGAGGGGAACAGAATAAGGAAGATTCCCCCAGAAGGTTCAGTTAAGTTAAGTTTAAGTTTTAGGACAGGCTCATCCAAAAATGTGTTGAAAGGGGGTCCAATAGCAGTAAGAAGTGCAGGATGCAGAAAAGTATTTATTCCTCCACGTTTGTAGTGACAACAGCCTGTCAGGAGGGCATCTACAGTTATAGCTGTTGCACAATCACTAGGAAGTGTGCCCTGTTTGTACATTTGAGTATGCCACTGGGCTACTTCTCAGCATCAAATGGCTTTGCTCTGTAACTTCATGGACAGCATTCCTGTTTGCACCACAGAGCAGAGTCTTACTGCCCGATACTAAGGAAGACGACGACATTTCACCCACTATAATAGGTTAGCGGTCAACTCCAGGTAAGTATTTCTCCAGGATTAGCTGGTGCTCTTGTCAGACCTGTATGTTGTCTTGACAGACTGTGCAAGAGAACAGCTAAGTTCTGACTAGATACAGCCTAGTGCAGGTTCTTGGTGAGGTTTGATGTGCAGTGAGGAAGGGGGGAAGAGAAAAAAAAGGGGTTTGAACCTCATTTATTCTCCCTTAACACATATTAGACTTTTATTCACTAATTTTGAAAAGCCCCTTAGCGGACTGAGAAGTCATTCCCAGCAGGGCAATTAGACCAGAGCCGTCAACACAATTATGCTGGTGATGTGTCTATCTGGCATGCTGTATTTTGCAATTCTCTGAAAGTAGATCAGTGAGTTTGTTTTAATTATGGTTTTACAGCCATTTTATCTAAACGCATCTCAGCAATAACCATTTAAAATCCTTGTACTATGGAATCTGCTCTTGTGCCAGTTTTAGTGCCAGAGTGTGAGAAAGTTGACAGGCAGCTAATGTGCGGCTCTGTCTAGAGCCTACACTGAAAACAACATTCCCAGACCTCTTTGTGCAGAGCTTAGACAGAAAAACATCTAGAGTCACTCTCTCCAGAAAGCCTGCATGCGACTTGAAGCCAGCTCACCGGATGAACGTCAAGGAAGAGCCCATGCTGCTCCTTATTGGGATGTAATCCATCGACGGCTTCCACCAAGACAGGGTCAGCATTGTAGAAGTGTGGGTGGGATATGAACACTGGTGCATCTGAACAGAGTTAGGTCACCTTAGAGGGCTTGCATGAACATGTTTATTTAGAGGAGTTAGCCAGCTAAGAAAATGCAGACAAGATCTTTTGGGTTGGAAGCTGGATCCTGGAGGGTCTGCGTCCCTCCCCCGGCCCCCAGCAGCCCACCACCCCATGCTCCAGACTTGGGTAGAAAGAAAATCAGTCCTAAGCCTGCTTTGGCAGATGAGTGTGAAGGAGATTTCCATACCTTCCCTGGCAGTTTATTCCATTGCTTAGTGAAGCTTAAAATTTCTTAATACTTAACCTACTTTTTCCCTGCTGCAGTTTAATCCAATCACTTCTCACGGTCCATGTTGATTTAATGACACATCGGTGTCAGGCATCTTCTATGCATTTGGAGATTGTGAAGCCAGAGGTTTCACAAAACTGGACAATTACCTTTCTGGGGCCTGCTGTTCTCCAGAGAAACAGCTGAAAGGTGATTTGGCTTCAGCTTAGCTCCTTGCATGCCCCCAACTGATGCATTTCTCTTCAATTGTGCTTAACTATTTCCCCTCCACGTCAGGTTAGAGATGTACAACTTGAACACAGGACAAAAACCTTGCATGAAAGTGTATCTGTCCTTATTGCTAATCCCCTGGAAATGCTCAGGATACAATGAAGGGGCTTTTGTATAGCCTATAGACCCATGCCATCTCTGTACACAGCACAAGTCAAGAGTAAAAGGCTTGGTTCTAGAGGGCAACATTCACTGGGTTCTTGTTAGGATCTGGATATTAGCAGTTATTAAAACTGATTGCATGAGCAACAAGTGCTGCCAGAGGTGGCATGCCAAAAGGTAATCTATACAGCCCATCAAAAGTTGTGCAATCTCAAATTAAGACCTGTTGCCTATTTTTCTTGGGCCATCACTGCCTTACGCAAGGCAACAGCCTAGAATGATCTTTAAAAAAAAATAAAATAAAAAAAACCACACACGCAATAGAATTAGAACTGTGCCCATTTTGTAAGTTATTAAAGGTGTAGCATAACTGCTTGGAGCAAAAACAAGCATCCCAAGTATTGTGTCCCCTATTTTCATTGAGCTTTACAGATAGACATTCGTAGTAATTCTAGAAAAAGCAACAAAGTCCTGTGGCACCTGATAGACTAACAGATGCATTGAAGCATAAGCTTTCGTGGGTGAATACTCACTTCATCAGATGCATGCAAAAAGCTTATGCTCCAATACATCTGTTAGTCTATCAGGTGCCACAGGACTCTGTTGCTTTTTACAGGCCCAGACTAACACAGCTACCCCTCTGATATTAGTAATTCTAGAGTGACTGAATATCCT
Organism: Terrapene triunguis; assembly: GCF_002925995.2. NCBI lineage: Eukaryota > Metazoa > Chordata > Testudines > Emydidae > Terrapene > Terrapene triunguis. The sequence continues at coordinate 9,118,647 of NW_020664585.1, forward strand.
AAAACCAGTTCTTGATTTTCTTTTTTGTTTGCTTTAAAGCTTCAGGCCCTCCTCCCCACCTCCTTGCACCTTACTTTACTTACACAGGTGAACAGCATGGGTAAAAGTGCTACACAATCAGAAATCCCCAGGCATGCTGCCATTGGTAACTAGCTGTATTGCTTAAGCAGTAGGAAGACCATAAAGAGATTTGCCTCAAGGGAGTGATGGGAAAACTACTGCTTATGGCTTGAGATTAGCCTAGCCTAGCCAACACAAGAGTAGCCTAGGGTGCATTCTCTGCAATGAAAAGGGAATGGACTGCATTGCATAATAGCTCTGTCTCCAACGGCTATTGGAGAGAGACTGACATACAACTCACTCATTCTACAGGTGCTGACATTCTGGATTCCAGATTCCCTGCAGGGGCAGAAGCCTTCATTTGGTGGATAATCTGTTCCGTTAGCAAATAAAGTCTTCGGAGCCACAAAGCGATAGGTCGGCACCCCTTTAAATACTCCAGACTGCTCGTACACTAGCTTCATGGATCTAGAGGGATTACAGTGAAATATTAGAGGGAAGGAGAAAGCTCTTCTTACAGATAACTAAGGGATGCAGATGGCACTTTGGCTGCAGGTCCTGGGGCGGAAGGACCCCCCCCCGCCACAGGTCTTCGGGGCACTTTGGCGGCGAATCCCGGAGCGGAGGGACCCCCCCGCCGCCGAATTGCCGCCAAAGACCCGGAGTGGAAGAAGCTCTGGGCACCCGGTCCCTGTGAGAGATTTCCGGGGGAGGGAGAAACCAGAGCGAGTGAAGGACCCCGCTCCAGGGGCCCTGAAAAACTCTCGTGGGGGCCCCTGTGGGGGGCCCGGGGCAAATTGCCCCACTTGCCCCCCCCGGGCAGCCCTGCACTCAAGGAAAGTGAACAGGGATGCAGAGAAGATTCCACGCCCCCTTCCTCATGTAGTTTCACCCATGTCTCTAGGAGTCGGAGTCCGTCCAGTGGGAGGGCTCTTCCCTTGTCTAGTTCTGGGATAGCAGTACTCAGAGCATGTTACTGACCCGTTGCCTGGAGATTAAGTACTTAACCCTGCATTCTCCTTTCTAGGAAGCCAAGCTTTTCCTCCTGCAGGAAGGGCAGGTGATCCCTATAGACAACAGCCTGCAAGGTTCACATAAATACCATGCCAGGCACTGGGGAAACATTCTGTATAGGCATAGTGTTAATTTCAGTTTGCAAGAGCATGAGAACAAGGCAAGGGGACTGAATTGGAAGTGACCAATGTCATTTCCTCACTGGGACCCACAGCACCATGACCTGACTGGAGCACATTGGACTCCACAGGCTTCCATATGCAGAGCGAGCTATTTATTTGGAGGGGAGTGGTGACTGCTGCATGGCATGGAGCTCCAAGAGAAACGGACGGTTACTTTGGCCTGCAGGTTATTGCTCATCCTTGGAAAGGGATCTTTCTGCTTTGTTAAAGATAAGGCCAACCGATTATCCTTGCTCGATTCTCACAACCCACGTCTCGGGACTCTTAACTGCTAGGGTGCCCAAACTTGTGTCCTTGGCACTAGGTTCTCTTGGTATTACTGAATACCTTCTGCACACACAGATCAGATGTTAAGTTTCTATTGTAAGACAGCCTTTGGCTTAGTGAACTAGTTTGCATGGTAACTGGGAAAAGTTAAAAAACCCCAAACGTTTTCAATTCTGTTTGCTGGCATAAGCAAGAACTTACTGTTTTGCATTGCAACTGCTACCCAGTAATGCAATTAGTGTTGTCAGTGTTGCAGACTGAATCAGTTTTGAAATAATGAACTTCTCTGCCCCAGCGATGCAGACAATGCATGTTAAACACTTTATACAAATATCGGTAACCTCTACTGCCAGGAAAATAACGTCCTTGCTTTTCAGCACCTATAGAATCTGGAAATGCATCACTGCTTCCAACTGGGCCATTCCAAGTATTGTTAACAATAAAGGTCACTACTTAATACCAAAAGGGACACGCTGCAGACCCTTTAAATTCATGAAACAGCCCAAAGGCAGCAGTTGGAGTAATTAAACTGGTTAGAAAGTGAAGAGTACTTCTAGCTTCCCTGAAGTTACTTCTGTAATTGACTTTCCTAGAGTTCATAGAAGCTGAAACCAGATGGCACCACTGCAACCATGGTCTGACCTCCTGTCTAACACAGGCCGTAGGACTTCCCTGTATTCATTCTAGCTTGAAATAGAGCATAGAGGAAAAACACCCAGTCCTGATTTTTAAGGAAGTTTCCAGTGATAGAGAAACCACAGCCACCCTTGTGAAGATGTAGTAATGGTTGCTTACCCTGTTAGAAGTTTGCACCTTATTCCTAGTCTGAGTTTATCTAGCTTCAGATTCCAGCAATTGGATCTGCTACACCTTTGTCTGCTAGGTTGTTCGAGTCTTTGAACACAGGTGTTTAGAACATTTGATAGTGTGGTCTACAGGCTAAAGCAGGGATTGGACTAAGGAAGCCTTGATTCTATTCCTCTGCCTTGCATGATTTCCAGCCTCCATTTTCCCCTTTTGGAGATGCTAATATCTGCTCACCTTTGATGAAAAGGTAGTAGACCAGTGCAAACTCATTTTTTGAGAGCAGCAGATCTTTGGATGGTAAGATGTGCCCAATCAGACAAACAACTGTACTCTGAATATCTGAGATCACTTCAGAACGCTACCTTGAACACTGGGCGGTAGCTGAAGTTTAGTTCTACAAATCAGTGTTATTTTAGAGGACAGGCGAGTTATAATGAAGATAGCTATTTAACTAAGCAAGACCACACGTCTTCCAGCAACATTGCATTCTGAAGCTGAAGACTTCGCACTTCCAGTCATGTGGTTAAACATGCAGATACAGCGTACAAGACAAAATTTAAACTAATCTTACCGACAGGCATCAGGACTATAAAACTCTAGAGAAGAGGAAGGGGTCATGAAAGGAGGCCACATCTCTCCAGAAGTCCCATTGATCATGTTACACTCATTGGAGTGCCAGTAATTCACCTGCAAGAAAAGTTGCAAGAGGAATTTAAAAGCCAGACTGACAGCTATGTTAGTCAAACAGCCGTACTAACAGTTTCCTCTATATTTTAACCCTGAGTGGTTTGCTTGTTCCTCATCCTCCACTTCAAAATAACGAGTCTTCCAGCAGTTCTACTTGGTGAGCAGCAAAGCAAGTGTTCAAACAAGTCTAGAAAGCTCAAACTAGACCCTTCAAAAGAGTGTCAGGTAAACCTTGTCTCCTATCCAACAAGAGGAATCCAGTCCCTCAATATTTAAGATGGACAATTCATGCAGTGGTGCCTCCTGAGATGTCATTTCTTGCCAGAATAAGCAAGAGGTGGCAGGACCTCTCTAGAGCTCCACAGGTGCTTGGAAGGGTTTTTTTTTTTTTTTTTTTTAAATAAAGGGAATGAAAAAAGGGAAGTAATGTTAAGAGGGTCTTCAAGTTTCCCATGCATGGAGTGCCATCTTTATGTTTGAAAGTCCCACTCCCCTCCAAACTGACTTTGATGCCCTCTTATATTTGAGGAAAGTCCAAATAAATACCAGTGCTTCGTGACAAAATAGATTTAGGGAATCAGAGGCTAGCATTGCCGACTTCTTATCTGGGAACAGCAGGCTTTAAATTGCGGCTACAGAACACACACCACTTTGTAGGGCTGCTAAAATTGGCCATTAGACAGGCACTAGTATGGTCCAGAGGCCTCTGGACAGTTTTTCCACTTTAAGTTGCATCACTACCAAGTTAGTCTTACTAAAATATCCAGAGTTTGAAAAAAAGCCTGAGAACTGGTTAGTCATTATCTTGATTGTCAGTGTGTTATTCACAGGAAGCCAATATTTATTTAGCTTGCCTTCTCCAAGCACCAACCTTCCAGCTAGGTTACAAGTCTTAAATCTTAGAAGGTGGGTCATGGTGCAATGTTTGAGACCCCCTGATCTGACAACAAAAATCACTGAACAACCCCAGAAGGGGGGCTGGAAGCCTGAGCCTGCCCGAGCACTGCCGCCCTGGGGGGGTGGGGAGGAGAGGGCAAAGCAAAATCCCAAAACCCCAGTCCCTGGTGGGGTGGAGGGGGTGAACACAAAGCCAAAGTCCAAGGACTTCAGTCCCAGGCAGGTAAGCCTGTAACCTGAGCCCTGCCACTCAGGGCTGAAGCCCTCAGGCTTTGGCTTCGGCCCTGTGCCCCAGCAAGTCTAAGCCAGCCTTGGCAAACCCATTAAAACAGGGTCGCAACCCACTTTGGGGTCCCAACCCACAATTTGAGAACCCATCTTAGAACTTTGTCTAGCATCAGGCACCATTTTAACTTCAGATGAGAAAAAAACCACATGGTCAGCCATAAAGAGAGCTCTCGACTTTGATTAGCAGAACGTTGTTAGGCAAAGAGGTATCATTATAGAAAGCTAGAGTTGCTTTCTAGAAAACAAGGGTACATTTACCTTTTTTAATCCATTCCATGTATCCACTATGTGGATTTGATTGATGTCTGTGGCCCCAGTATACACAGTGAACAGTCCTGTATTCGAGTTGTTAAACTGTAGAAAAGAAAGAAGAATAACTTCCCAGACCCATCCTATGCAGCAAGATGACGGCATGTGGCAGCATCGCTACCTACATAAGCTTAGTTCTGTGGACACTATCTGAAGACTAACCAGGTTAACAATGACTTTGCTGACTAACTCCTTCCTAGGTATGCCTAGGGACATTTTAAGTGCCTCCCCTGCTGGGGCAGTGCAGCCTAGCATTTAGAGAAGGGGAATGGAGTCAGGACTCCCAGGTTCCATCCCAGTCTTGGCACAGACTTACTATGGGACCTCAAGCAAGACTGTGCATCAGGTCGCCTATATGCAAGACACAGATAATACGGAACAGGAATATAGGAGGCTAAGTGAACTACTGTTTCAATGCAAGGCTGCAAGCAGTGCAGAAGTGAACACAGGGATACTTAGCTTCTTGAAAGAGATGGGTTATGAGACACATGTCTTTGTGGGTGACATTCACCTGCATGAACAATCCTATGTTGGCAAAGGGGTAGCCTAAGACTTGGTTTTAACGTTACCAAGTGCGAGTTTACTTACATCCATAAATAAGCCAAACTTCCCCTTGAAAGGGATCAAACCGGGCACAAAATTGTTCAGCACATCTATAAGCGGGTCGTCATAGCCCCACATGATCTCTCCCACGGTTCGGTTCATAAAAGCGTCCTGTCCCAAGCCAGCCAGTGCGCCACTTATTAACACCTTCAAAAAGTGAGGTAGCTTCTCCATCATAATGGCTGCGCCCTAGGGTAGAGAGAGATTCAGACAGCAGATACCAGGATGCCATTTGGTACAGGAAGTGAATGGTAACAAGTAACAAGGGAAAGTTAGTGTCGGCTCCATTGTTCAGCCAGCGGGTCTGAAGCTCCAGGATGGATTCCTCAAGCCAGAGAGAGTTCTCCCCCAACTCGAGCCTTTTGCAGTTACAGTGTATCCTGTGCTTGCAGTGGGAGGTAATATTTTCTGCTCCGAGTTCTGCTAAATTCTCATTCAAATCCCACGTGACCCCCCGGTTTTACACTGTCACAAACTACACTCACCCCGGCTTAGCTAAGCCTAATGAACCAGAGACAGCATTTCTCCCCCACCCCACCCCATATCAATTCCCTGGAAACACCCGTTTGGTTTTAGAAAAAACCAAACCCCAGTGACACTCAATCACATTGTAACAAGGTCACCAATTATCACAATCCAAGGTACTTTCAGTAGTCCTCTGTGGAGAAGGCCCAACTCTACCAGGGACAGTTTGAAGTGCTAAGGTGATGCTTTCTGTACATGCTCCAGTACCATGTGGTGTGAGCAGAGGCTCTTGTATTGTCCAAGAGCTTTGTTGGAGAAATTTGATGCTGGCTTCCCCCAGCTGCTTTACCTCAGCGCTGGCTGCAACACACCATTGGTTTAATAGGATACTCCTCATCTACTTGAGAACTGAGCCTGCCCCCCAAAAACACACACCCATTCTGGACAATTTCATAATTGCCTATACCCCCCCCCCCCCTTTCGCAGGAGTGAACTATTAAAACCCCACTCCTCACTTCCAAGTTCTGGAAGTAGGGATGAACAGAGCAGTATTGTCTGAGGTGGATTGCTCGATTTTGGGTTTTGTGGCTGCCCCCCTCTGTCATCTGTATCTTGACCCAATGCCTTTATTCTTGTCGGAGACACATTTTGCTCAATCACCCCTCCTGCTTACCCAAGAGCAGGTGATTACAACTGTGCAAAGCTATCAAAATACCCACAAAGAGAGAAACAAGTTCCTCGCGTCCTGTAGGCCACAGCAGCCATACGGAGCCTGTCCTGGATTAAGTCCAGTGTCTATAGTCTAAGCAGGGGAATGCACAGACTTTGCAAGGCAGGCTGGTAGATTGTCATTTTAGGGTGCTGCAGCAGGGTAACTCTCCCAACCCCTGCAGACACAAGAGTAAGGAATACCCCTCTGGAGTTTAAAGTAGTCTTACCATCACAAGGATGTTTGGCACAACAATGTAATCCTCTTCCACCCCATCAGACAGGTCTGGCTGGAAGAAAAACGTCCGGTATTCCAGGAAGGAAACTGTACCATTGTCATGGAAAGTTATATTGGTTTTATACCTGTATTCTCTAGTTAAAAAAAAATTAAAAAGACCAGGCATAAGTAATCATAGGGGCACTTTCCCCAACAGCTCCAGATTACATGTCTCCAACTCCCATGTTGCAGGAGTCAGAGCAAAGCTCACACAACCTGCTAAGGTTTTGCTGGCATGTCACTAGTGCCCTTTCAGCTCTGGCTTCATTAACTCCATGGCTGAAGTTGCTATTAGGTTCTCTTCTGCAAGAGGAGTAGGTGCTTATCTGGCACTTCATGAGGTATTCTGCAGGAACCATTTCAAGAGATTTGGCTTTGAAATGGGGTGGGAGGACACTTGTGGTGGGAATACAGCCATTATAACCGGCCACCTCTCTGCTGTTTTCAGTCTGATCTAAAAGAGAGCAGTACTGAAGCACTTCTTGAACTGCAGAAGGCCAGCTCTAGTACAATTCTGTGCAGAAGAGTGAAAAGCAGAGGGCAGGAGGCAGCGCATGCAGCAGAGAAGACAAACAGGAAGCCAGAGTGAAATGAAACTTGAAGGAAGGGAGTCAATTGGGGAACAAAGTAAAATCAGGCCAAGAGAGATAAGATGAATAGCAGAGTGCCTGGCTACTTGATTTAACACCCTTTGCTAGTGGAGAGAGTCTATAGCTAGCAGACAGCGATCTGAAGGACCAATGCATTCTGGGAAACACTGTGGCTGTTTGAAGATCGCTACTGGAACTCATCTAGGACAGCAACTATTTGCTATTAGTACCTAGTTACCCTCCAAACCAGTTGGCAATCAATGAAATGCAAACTGCTTCTGTGAATATTGCCCCCTCCCCCAATCTGAGGGGAAAAAAAGTTGTCTGCTACTGGCTCGCACAAATTCAGCAAATCAGTGCTATTAACAAGGGGCAGGAATGCATGACCCTACTCACTGGGGAGCCCAACAAAAGTGAGGCCACATGGTAAGAATTTATCTTCCCCTCCCCAAGGCAGATACCAGCACAACATCTAGCACATCCAACTGGCAGAATTCCCATGTGGATTTAAGTAAAGATCAGGGATTCAATTCAAGATTCATGTGGCAAGTATAGTACAACAGACCTGCTCCACTGGGCTGGGAGTTTTTAGTTTGTAATGCAAAGTGGGCACGTTGTGGGATTCTGGAGAACTAGCTAATTATGCAGCTTTGAATCAGTGGCAGCCCAACAGAAAGCCTTTTATTGTATGGACCAGGTAAGACTGGAGGCCCAATAATTACAGCAGAGAAAGGACAAGAGTCTTGATTTGCTTTAAGTAATCCTAATCAGCTGGAAAACAGACATTTATATTAAGCAGCTTTGCCTTTATTCATTCAGTTTGTAGACTCATAATAAACCCATTCAAAACTGAAAGCATGTTAAGGTATCTCAACCTACAGGCGGTCAACATGGTTTTAGCAGAGTGCTGACTTGCCAGTTCTGATGGCAACTCCAATGTGTCTATACAATCAGGCTCCCAAATCCTACCCAACCAAAAAACGCTTTGGGATTAAAGAGCTAATCTTCCCACACAAGCTTTCTTGGTCTACTGAATTGACTTTGGGTATGAGTTTGTGCCAGGGATGTCTGATAAGATTGCTGTTACCAAATGAGAGGCCATCTGGTCTAATGCCTCCCCCTCCAAATGCACCAAAGCCAAGATTTTCAACGAGTTATTGGTTTTTGGATGTACTCCTCAACACTTCTGCTCCCTTTAAAAGGGCCAGATTTCAGAAGGTAGGAGCCTGGTACGTCTGGAAAAAGTCAGGCTTGTTAAGTGTGTGGGTGGGTGGAAGAAGCGCACCTCAATTTGGCTGGAGTTTAAAAAAACAAAAGTAGTGCTTTCAGCCTAAGTTTTTACGATGCATTTTTCTCCTGTGCCTCCTAGCTGCTCCCTTGTTTGCTCAGCCCTGCTCACAACCTTGATCTTAGCTAGCTCTGTTTTAATTAACATAGCCATGAGCTGGAGGATTAAATGAAGACTTAAAACAAACTGTTTCCAGTCTCGCCTTGTCTGGGTTCAGTGATGTACGAGACAGAAGCCCTAGCATGGATTTCAGCTATTCCTCCCCCTGGATCTGCATCACTCAGCCCCACGTAAACCTTCACCAAGCTAGAGCAGAACTCCAGGAATAAGAGTAACAGTGAACGCTTCATTTCTGCTCAGCATGCATGCAGGTGATTATGCCAATAGCAATACTAGACCTGTAAACATAAGGCCCACGCTGATTCACCACTGGCTTGGCTCCCAGACGAATCTCTTTTGGATTCAGCACCTCAAAGAAGTAGGCTGACAGGTAAAAAGGAACAGGAACGTCTTTCCACATACCGAAGGCGATGCTATTGGGATCGATCCTCACGTTCTGGAAGAGAAAGCAGACATTTGGGCTAGGCTTTATCACACCTGTATTATTGCCTCTCACAGAAGACAGCCATTTTACTGTCATTGATGCAATGTGCTCATTATGAAGCAGCTTTTAAAGTGTACAAGACAGAAAACAGACAAGCTATCCTTACATTGGTCATACTAAGAGCTAAGCTGGAAGAGGGTCTTCATATGCCAAACTTTTTTTTTTTGCACAGTTAAAGCCCCTTGTGACCGTGGGGGATCGGCCTTTCATTGAATTAGGGAAAACTAGCCTAGATTAACAAGTACAACTTGATCAAATAGAGCAGGTTAAGAAGATGCAGACAGCCTGGCCTTCTAGGGGACTGGGGCTGCTCCGCTTTGTGGTCCTTGTTTTGGATTTAAATTAGTCATCCCTGTACAACCACCTTCAACACATGCACGCACATGTGGGCTCTTGATATACGGAGCTTTGATCTATGGAGCTGGCTTCTCGAGTCACTTTAATATGAGCATGCTAACTCACACTCAGTGTTCACACCACACTAAATGCTTACACTGTCTTTGAACAAGCCAGCACTGGAGGGTAGAATCATGTTCAGACTAATTTTCTTCACACCAGGCGCTCTGCCCTGAAGTGCTTACAGTCTAACGGCACCATGGATGAATAAACACAGATGAGTGCGTGGGATAGGTGAGCTCTGGGAAACCTTTGCACATAGGGCTGTTCCAGACATAGGGGAAGGCGAGACAGCATGAACTAAAGCATACATGGAGAGCGGTGGAAGTAAACAGAGGGAATGGCCAGGACAGGAGCACAGGTGGTGCGAATAGTGCAGGAGACTGTTTTGCCATAAACTGCTTTATTTAAGGCAGTAATTTGAGCGGCTACAACATGCTTCCCTTTAATTGTATTCAAGCTATAACAAGCCATGGTAGGAGGTACACATGTCAGCAGCACTGGCAAGAGCAATCTGGGTTTGGAGGAAGGAGATAATAAAGCCCTTGTTCATGCAGGCTGATCTACATGAGGCCCACTGACTCCCAAGGAACCCTACCTGCATGGATCGAGACAACTTCGCTGCTAATGGGATCCCCCTCAGGGATGCAAGACTGCTGTGCCTCCTTAACTCTCTCCAGCCTGAGCTGTCTTTCACAATGCCTTGCTAGTGACCAGCAGCAAGCCCCTCCAGGTGATCACTCAGCACAAAAGCATGTGGAGCCCCACACCTGGCTAGATTGCATGAATGCTCCCAGAGCCACTCATGAATCATACAGAGAAAGGCACCAGAGCCACATCCTCCCAGCACTGTACCTCAGGAATATACAGTCTTGCACTGCTCAAGATGGGCAGTGCAGATTTATTAATTGGTTCACCACTTCAAGAATGGAAAGTGGACATACACCAGCCCTGAGCAGATTTGCCCACACTTCATACAAACTTACTGGTAAAGACGAACAGTAAAACCAAGTGTATTGACCACAAGAGTTAGATTTTAAGTGATAGGCAAAAAAAGTCAGAGTTAGTTACCAAAAGAAATAAAACAACCATGCAGTCTAAACTCTCAACCCCATTAGACTGGGCAGCAACTAGACGAAGCAGTTTTTCCTCACCCCGCTGGATATTGCAATCCTTAATATACAGGCTTGTTCCTTAAACTTGGGCCAATCTCCTCTGCTGGGGTCTTCAGTCTTCTTCTCAGTGTCTTGGTTGCTTGCAGTGTCGGTGGGGGCAGGAGAAGGGCCTAGTATGTGTCCACTCTGTTTTATACCCTCAGTCCATGTGCTTGGAAAACAAGTTCAGGCATGTCTGGGCATTGCTGAGTCTCCAGGCAAGGTTGAGCAATCCCCTAGTGTGGCCTCATGCAGGGAGTCACTGAATTGTAGCTCCCTTGATGGACAATGGTTGATGGGTTGTTTGAAACCCTGCCTGGGTGTTGGTTACTTTCCTTGCTGTTATCTCTGGGGAGCTAATATCTGGCTGATTCCCCAACTTGCAGCATGTTTTAGTGACAACCAAACAATTCTCATAACTTCATATGCATTAATGATATACATATGTGGATAGAGAAGTGACTTTCAGCAGGTCATAACCTTTCCCCAGATACCTTACAAGGCATGCTTTATATGCAAGATCACAATTATATTAAAAAATTAGGAATATGGGGGTTACAGGATGCTCCCAAGGTAAAGCATGTCACAGGTATATCTGGGAAAGGGCACTGCATTCTCTACTAAGGGGGGCAGAGGGAACCTTACAGCTTGTTAAGTTATTGACTGTCAGGGACTCAACTGATATTGAAAGGACATGGCTTGTGGTTTCCTCTGTTTGAAAAGTGTCAAGTCCTATTTGGCACAAGATCATCAGCTTTGGTGTTTCCCCTCCAGCGGAGAGTTAAGACACTATTCAGTCAGGCATAAGGGAGGAAGAGAAAGGATACTGCATAAGCTACACAACTCCACTTGTTTGTCCTCAGACAAGCAAAAACTTCCTTCAAAATAAGGAAGAGGAGGAGGGTCTATTAAGTAACATGGCTCAGACAGCAGGAGTGCTGCAGAAAGCAACAAGATTTTAGCTATTCTAATTTGAGAAGTACTTCCACCAGATCCAGATTACACAGAGCCTTGCTTCCTCTGACTGTAACCCATGTCCCAACCTACCATCCAAGGTGACATGATATATGTCTAGTTACCAGGTGGACTCCAACAAGAATGTTCAAGGTCTGGTGTTTCTTTAGAAGCATGCATCAAATGAAGAAAGGATCATAGAGAGGGGGACAAAGGAAAGATGGCTCAGCTGAATATGCCTCTGCTGTATTACAGAGACCAGATTTTGGTGTTATAAGAAGCATTTCCAGGGCTTTTAATGAGAGATTTTACAAAGCCTTAACTCTCAATAGTCCTGAGACAGGCAAATTGTCTGGAGAGATTTGCTGTAGGCCAGCATCTATGTATTAAAATACATATGAAGATAAAGTCCTTGCCCCAGAGATTTTACAAGCCCCAGGCACACAATGCTCAAACTGAAGTGGGATTGGGGATGGAATTTTGCTCTGCTGGGTCAGTTAAAATGAACCCCATCTTATGGGGAGATCAGGATCAACAAGCAGCCTTTCAACAAGTAAAGTTGGATTTATGTTAAGAGTATCACTTTTGATATTTGATTTGGTGCATGTTCAATGGTTAGTTTCACAGGGGGGAGGGATAGCTCAGTGGTTTGAGTATTGGCCTGCTAAACCCAGCATTGTGAGCCCAATCCTTGGGGGGGGGGGGGCATTTTGGGATCTGGGGCAAAAATCTGTCTGGGGATTGGTCCTGCTTTGAGCAGGGGGTTGGACTAGATGACCTCCTGAGGTCCCTTCCAACCCTGATATTCTATTTGTTTCCTTCCTTTGTAAATGGGTTTAAATTCCATTCAAATGATTAAGTAACTCAAGACACTTATGGAACCAGATTAAAGTTGTTAATAATCAGTTAAGGAATTTCAGCATCTATCCTGCTTTGTGCAGTTTTGTTCCATGACTAGTCTGGTCTTGAAAAAGGAAAGCCACATGAAAGGCTCAGAACTCTGCATCCCATTGATAATTTTACATGATGTCCATTACTAAACCGGACTTAAGATGCTCTGATTATCTGCAGCAGAGTCATTTAAGAACACCAGCAGCATTTTGCAGTCAATATGTGAACAGCTTTAAAGGTACCCCACTTTTGCCCCACCAATGCCCATTCACTGTGGTCCCCATCAGGCACTGGGCTGGCCACAGCATCTTGGGAAGGCTCATGCTAACTCAGTGGGCTCATTTTATAGGGGGTGGGACAGAGGAGGTCTTTGGACCACCATCTGAAGGGGCACAGAAGCAAAGCACAGCTGTTCGGAAGGTTCTTCCTTCAGATCAACAGGGATATGCCCTCCACCAGGTCCCCAGCCAATGGAAGGCTGTGCACATTTGACAAATGGCATTATTCAGATTCTTCCAGTCCCTTCACTATAGAATCCAGAGTCACCTGCAATATTAAGGCAAGTGCTAGGGACAGCCACCCTATCCTTGTCACTGAGCTTGGAGAGATCGGACATCTAGTAGGAAATGGTGAGCAGAAAGTATTCACTCGAGTGAATCCTCTCTTGTTTACCCCCCACTACACCCCTTATCACTTTATTCCTGCCTTGTCTTCCATTTATAGGGCTGCTATCCCATGCTTTTATAGCCAATACTTTTCAGTCTCTGAAGAGCAACATCTCCTCTCTTCATTCCTGGAATCTTATTCATCCCCTATTCCGTTGTCCACTCTCCTCACATGCTTGTATTCTCCTCTTCTGCCTCCCTTGATCCCCCTGTCCTTATCCCACCTGTATACAATACATAGCACTTAATGCTTCAGAGACTTACGACACCCCAGAGGCAGTAAGTAGATATCTGATTTTACCTACAGGGATGCCAGAGTCAAGTGACTTGAAGGCCAGAAGTGACAGAGCAGTTATTAGGTGGCAGGAGTCCCCAGCTCTCAGTTCCCTGTGGAGCTGCAAAAGGCAGCTTGAGGTTAATTGGCAGATACAGCAGAAAGGTTGTAGTTTGCATTAACCTGGCATTCTATAAAAATACTAGAATCTACTGTTGTGTGTGTACAGCAAAATCATCTGGTATTAAAGCCAGCAGTGAGCACTGCGTGAACCATTCACATACCAGATTTTTAGCAAAATAGAGCCACTGAGTCAGGTAGGCCTTGAGACCTTTCGCAATGAATTGCCCCTGCAATGTGTACACTGTCTGCCACTGATTAGGTGTATTATGGATCCTCGGATACTGGCTACTAGATTAAGTGACCCAAGGCCTGACCATGAACAGCAAATCTCATTTGTCGTCCCAAACTGGTATGCGCTATTCACAAACAATGCTCAAAGCTTGTTTTGTAACTACCAGTTTAAGCCTCCCAGATCCACAGCTTCCTTTCATGCAGTTCTGCTTGTACAACAGCAATTTAATAGGACTTACAATGTTGTCATATGGACTAGCCTTACTCCAAGTTAGACTTCCCCTCAAATTAAGACAAGCTTTCAAATATCTTATGCAACAGATAAAATATTTGAGATTAAGTGTGAGACATTTTGGACCACGGCAGTTACAAGAGATTTTAGACCTCATGAACGTATGCCATAGTTGAGACAGCATTAAAGCTCAGAGGCATGAGAAAACTTTTAGCTGATATTGCAAAGTGTTTCTGCTAATGAGTCATTAACACTGGGGTTAAGCTTTGCCAGAACCCTTGAGACTGTGATAAAGATGGTACAAGAGAGACTAGTAAACTAGTGACAAAACATGAGTGCTGGAATAAGCAAGGCCAACCATCTTTCAGTAAGTGGTCTGCAAAACTCTGGCTGACAGACTGCATGTGTCCAGTACTGAAGAAATTAGTTTAAATGAACTTAGGTGAGCAGGGAAGTATTTAAGTGGATTCTTCCAGCTAGAGCATCTCCCAAACACAACCTGCACCATAGCCAATAGACCCTTAATCTAGTGCAAGTTCTATTTGTATTTGTTGCATTTGCAGCAAGCCAGTGCTAGGGAGCCAGCAAGCTCATCCCTGGGGAAGGGAGTGAAATAAGAATGTGGTGCTCTACCAGCCCATTAAAGAACAGTTTTAAAAGTTATCCCTGTACAGTCCTCAGCCAGAAGGATGGAAGCAGAGATGCCCATTCACTGGAAGGGTTGGAGATGCGGAACGATTCTTAGGGTCACTGCAAGAATGCAGCAGAGGATAGGAAAGGAGAAAATAAAAGAACCACCACTACCCAGTGATTCTTACAGCAGCAGTTTTACTGAGCACACACCAAGATTTGTTTTACTTTGGATTAAGTGGCTCTTCATGTGATGTGAGCGCAAAGATTGGATTTATGAACCAAAACAAATGCCTTTCTACCTAAAAACCCTGAGCATGGTCTTGCTTAGTTCAACAGTTATATCATTTGAGGATTAAAGAAGATTCATGAAGCACATGAATACCAGAAAATAGGATGACCTTCCACTTTGTGCTACTGCTTTTTCATGCTTAATGGTGAAACCTAGTATCATATGACATTGTAGATGTTGGGCCACATGACTCATCTGGTGGCATGATGTCCTTTGCAGGGGGAGGTGTTAATTTTTGCTGAGGATTTAGAGCTACTACAAAAATAGCTAACAAGCACCTAGAAGTCTTCCTGAATTATTTGTGGCTATCTAGGACCATAGCCAGGCAGACATCCATATTTCCAAGCAAGATAATCATGCTGGTCTATTTTCCCCACTCTACTTAGGAATAGTGGGATTTAAATGCTAAGCAGATGCTCACCTGTCTTCCAGGACATGTGACTGGTTCTCCTACCACCCCAAGGCAGTGATTCAAGTCACCGAGACAGTCAAGGTTCTCCCACTCTTTCCCACACCTTACACAAGTTATTTACTCACTCTACTGCCAGAAGGCAAGTGCTATAAAACAAGAGCATACGGTCTGTCAATGTTCTCTATTGCTGCAGCACTCGGTCTGCTGAATTTCTGCAGTATGCCACCCAAATTACAGCTCTGCCTTGCTAGCAAAATGGGCCAGTGGAGTAATTGATCCTGCATCAGGCCTTGGCAGTGTGAAATCAAGTGCAGCAAGCAAACCGAAGTGTGAATCTGACTCTTCCCAACCTAGTGCTCTGATCTCTCTTCTCCACATCCCTCCTTACACCAGGAGTTCCATTTGACTTCCAGCTACCAGACGGATCATGGAGGAGAGGGGGTGGATTTTATTGATTCTCTGTTACATTGTGAAAGCTAGGATTTTTAACTGTAGACACACTTAAGCCCAGACCCTCCAAAGTATTTAGGCTCTTGAAATTTAGGAGCCTAACTACCTTTGATTGCCATAGTGCCTTTCCTCACTTTGGAAATAGTTTGTGCCACATCTGAAATTTGAGCCAGTGGGGTTGCATGGACATAACAGAAGGGAGAATTTAGGTTATGCTTAATGCCTTATTCAAGTAAGTGTCAGGATCTTTGAATTGCTCTACTGGAGCTCTGATTGTTTCACACACTGAAGAGTCAGGACTCTAGCAATCATCCTTGCTGCAAACTACTCCAGGGTATCTGCATGGCTGCAGATAACTGCACATGTGCCAGACCCCTTGGCCTGCATGCCCCCATTGCAGAAGGGAAGGAACAGTAGAAGGTCATTAGCTACACAGCATTAATTGAACTGTCAGCTTTTAATCCATTTTAATGCTTCTTATGAAGACACATGGCATTTTCAGAACTTCCTGGGGAGCTAGCCAGAGACAGATTCCACTACTGCAATAAGGCATTAATCATATCGATCAAAAGCTCAGATTCATTTACCATAGAGTTGGGACACTTGACTGGTCCAAAAATAATTGGTCAACTATTGGTCAAATATTTTAAAGCACTAATTTACTAGAACAGTAACAAAAAAACAAAAAAAAAAAAAAAAAAAAAAAAGTATGACTTGATGGTCTCCAACTGGCTTAGCCTTAGATAGATATTTATGTCTAATTAGCAAAAACCCAGATTTAACTGAGTTATTTTAGCTCAGAAAAATGTTAGACAATGAAATGAAGTCCCTCCTGGTTAGTTTCTATAGGTTTGTCTAGTCAGTTTAGACTATAAACACTTCAGGGCAGGGACTGTCTTAACTTGTTGAATGTGCTTTGTAAGCCACCACATAGGTTTATGGCCTGCTGTACAAAGAAAGATAGTGTAGAAGATTCCAGCCAATCAAGAGGCTTTATAGTCAATTATTTTGTCTCTCTTCCCCTCCCCCTGCCCCACATCCACCAGATGGCATAACAGGTAGTAAAGTGACATTTAACCAGCCTTACAGGATATCACGATGCAATCAAATATTTAGGTGTCTGCCTACATCAAGGCCTTCTTGCCAGAATATTTGACAATATTTAACAGTGATCAACTGACATCATTTGACCATGCTATATGATGTGTCGTTGTAGGTGTGTCAGTCCCAGGATATTACAGGGACGAGGTGGGTGAGGTCATATCTTTTATTGCACCAACTTCCATTGGTGAGAATTTTTGAGCTACCCAGAGCTCTTCTTCACATCTGTGTAGCTTAAAAATAGTCTCCCATCAACAGAAGTTGGACCAATAAAAGATAGGACCTCACCCACCTTGCCTCTATTATTTGAGCAGTCAAGTGACCCATTTGCCAAGCCTAGCTCACACAGCCAAATCTGCTTTCAGTTACCACCATGCAACTTCACTGAAACATAATGCGACTCAATTCGGTAGCATTCTGGGGTGACTGGGTCAAAAACTATTTTAAATGTCTAGAGCCCAGAAGTCTTCAGGCAAAAGAGACTCCATGAACCTAAATAAGAAAGTTATGTTTTCACCGGTACAGTTAACATTCTGCTAGAAGATAGCCTTCTTCTCTCCAGTAGACCTTGAATTAAGCAGTGATTGGCTAGAAAGACTGCTCTGCTACATCTAGATCAGATGACTATAAATGCTAGGGATGGGCAAATCAAGCTGAGATTTTACCTATCTTTAGCCTTCTTTCAGATATGGCTAAGGACACCCCTCACCTACAAATGAGATTCCTTTCACTCAACCCTCCAGGAGACACTGGACATATTTGCAGACACAATCCAATGCTGGAGGAGACCAGCTCATCTGAAGCAGCCTTCAGCCTGCTCTAATCAGAGCACAGCATCATCTGACGACATCACCACCAGGGTCTCTGGACTAGGAGACAGCATCAACCAACCGCAGGCACAGACTGGGGGAGTTCTGTTTGGTAAGTCACCGGCAAGCAACTGCTTGTAAGTAGTTTCAGTTCACTGATCATAATGGAGGAGCTTTTAATAGTACAAGTCCTGTTAAGTGTGTATTAGACTATTTGGACACAAGGGAGCTACTTAACATCTTAGCATTCCCTGCTCTTCCTTTGAACCCCCTCCCTCCCCCCTCCCCCCCCCCAAGGTCTGCAGCACGTGCTAGAATTGCTCAAGACCATTTTTAACCTGGCGTTACAAATCCCGGAATCAGAGTTTTGGGGGGGGGCGGGAAGAGAATTTACAAAGATGCAAGTGGCAGTTGGGGTCTAACAGCCATTTATATCTTTGAAAGTCTTCCCCTAAAACTAACGTCTGACAGACCATTTACTCTAACACTGCTAGACTGGAGATCTAGAGAAGTCTCCCTACAGGGACGAGATTAATTCAGCCCCTGGCAGGATCATCATGAACAGCTTTCTAGTCTCCATAAAACCTGTGGAAAGGGATATGGTTAGTTCAGATCCATTAGATGGAAGCCTGCTACTTAACTACCAAGGATCTGTAGTAAATGTCCTTCCTGTTCCTCCCATGCAGTCATGGCTGCTGTGTTCCATGCTGTAGGTGGGGCTTGAAGCAGTTCATATAGGCATGGTTTGCAGAGGAATACAGGAACGCAAGCTAGAAGAGTATACACAACGTGATTGGGAGGGGGCACAATTTCTCACAAAAACCACAAGCTCAGAAGACAATACTGCACAGGTTTTCTTGAAGCAACAGAGCTAGAATAAGTGAAGATTTAAATCCTGTTGGAAAGAAAGGGTCATCAATAGGCCACAAGCAGAGTCTGGCAGTTCTGCTGCAACCCTGCTGAACTCAGCATATTCCTTTATATGCACCCACACGCTTCCCCTCCCACTCCACAGATTCCCTGAGCAGAGGTTAAGTGCTTACCACCATCACCCACCCAAAAGCAGCAAAGTTCCATTTCCTTCTAAGCCACAGACCTTGTTGCTTGCCTTTGGCCTTCCTGGGAGGAAGACACATGCACTGCACACTTCAAACTGAGGGTTTGATTAACACGTCCCACCCTCCACGCCCACCTAGATGTGACCCTACAAGATACTCCACTATTCCCATGCAATCATCAGTTTCATGTTAAAACCACCACCAATGACAGATGTGGGCATTATTATTTGTTGGGTGCTGAAGAAGTAGGAGCAAGGGCAGAGAGCTAGCAGCCCCTCCCACCCCAGATCTTGGACATACTGAGATCAGCTGGTCTCCTGGGAGTGAAGGGATTGATGCAATCAAAGAAAGCCGTTGTAATGGGCTTTACTCAAGCAATTAAAAGCTAGGAGATGCACAAATAAATAACTCCTCAGCCCCCCTCAGAGTCATCCGAAAGGGGCCGTGATTCACTCACTGGAAACGGTTAGTGCCGGTTATATGAAGCTGTCCTTTGACATTCAGCCTCTGCTCAGCTGCACATCTCTCTAGTTCCAGCGCATTATTTCGGAGGAGAAGCAGCATTTTCAGCTGGCAGCTACTGAACCTTTTGTGGTAAACGCTGACTGCTACAGTCAGGAGCACAGTGCCATATGACCTGACATTTCCTATTGCAACGGGAAGCTAGGCTGTCAGCCTTCATGAAGCTTCCTTAGCCAGCATGAACAGCCCCCCCCCCCCAAAAAAGCATTTAGAGCAGGGGGGCCCAACCCTTTTCCCTTCCGCGCCATTCCCCCCCCCCCCCCCCCAAACATAAAAACTCCACGGCCAACCTGTGCCGCAATAACTGGCTTTCTGCATATAAAAGCCAGGGCGGCATTAGGAGGTAGCAAGCAGGGCAATTGCCTGTCACAGGGGGCCTCCCCATGAAGCTACATTGCTCAGGCTTCAGCTTCAACCCTGGGTGGTGGGGCTCAGGACCCTGGGCTTCAGCCCCATGCAGTGGGACTTCAGCTTTCTGCCCTGGGCCCCAGCAAGTCTAATGCTGGCCCCCCTTGGAGGCCCCCCAAAACCTGCTCGAGGCCCCCTAGGAGGCTCTAGACCCCTGGTTGAGAACTACTGCTTTAGAACATTTTACTGCTTTTACCTCCACTTGCAACAGAAATATTTTGTAAGAAGTTGTACCAGTAGCATCTCAGACTCACTGCTACAGTTAGGACGGGGTGAGTAGCTGGTAGAAATCTATCACTAGCAGTGACCTCAAAAGCCTATAAAGCCTGACAGCTGTAGCCCAGAAAACACATTCTGGTTAACAGTTTTGCTGCAGGACATTTGTTCATTAGACAGTTGTCCAGCAACACTGCCTGCAGAAGCAGTACAAGCTTGCTAAGTAAGCCAGTGTTTAATTCAAGTCCAGGGAGGGACCTGCAGTCATGTAGATACTTGTAATCAGAGTAGCAGAGTGAAGTACACCTCTACCCCGATATAACGCGGCCCAATATTACACGAATTCGGATAGGACGCGGTAAAGCAGTGCTCCGGGGGGCCGGGCTGTGCACTCCGGCAGATCAAACCAAGTTCGATATAACGCGGTTTCACCTATAACGCAGTAAGATTTTTTGGCCCCTGAGGACAGTGTTATAGCGAGGTAGAGGTGTAGTAGGACTGATATTGTGGAAATTAGGGGTTAATCAGGAACCAGCCCCTAAATTAAAATATCTGCTAAGAATTAACATTTCTCTCATTAATATATAGGTGGTTATTTGACCCCCAAGCCACTCCTTTACAATGGTTATGACAGCTATGTTATATCGGTGCTCTCTGCATAGGCTCTACCCAGCTTATACTAGAATCACTGGATGAAAGTATCACCATATCAAGTATTTGTATCACCAACATTCACTAGATCAAGCCTCTTAACCCCCCTGTGAGCTAAGCAAGTATTTACAGATGGACAACAAGTCAAACATGCATGGTGTGTGGAGGACCATTGAGACAGAATAACTAGTTGATGGCATCACACAAAAACGTTCCCAGATCTGGAAAATCTTTGGGGCAACCCAGCAGGCAACACCTGATGGGGTCAGGGCGCACATCCCTTCATGCATCAGAGTCTGACAGCTGGAAGCGCTGGGGTGTCTTAGTCCATCCTGCCAACATGGCCGAAGAGCATCCAACACAGCTTTGGAATATAATGAAGGAAGGAAGGCTGGATCTCTGGGAGGCTGACATTTCGTACAAAGTAAATCACTAAGGTCATGCAGCAAGTCTGAGACAACTGGCACTCATGACTGTCCCAATCCCCCCGGTCACCCCACTACAACCCTGCTGGTGCTCCATGTTTTTAGTCAATGTAGAACACTTCCACAGTAAAAAAAAAAAAAAAAAAAAAAAAGACATATAGGGGCAAGTATAATTGATCTATTTAAACTAATGTTCACTCATGCCGGTAAGAGGCTAAGCTACCTGGAAGCAGTTAATCAGTAGCCCTAGTTATTGACTGCTGGTCTAAAAACATTTTAAAAAGATTAAGACTTGCATATTTTGCATCCATTACTGTGTAATCCTGATGAACCTCACATCAGTTACAGAAGTATAAATTTTGCAAATAGGATAAGAGGAAGGAGAAATAAGATTAAAATTAGATCATGCTAGTAAGAGGCTGAGGAAGGGGGGGAGGGGGGAAGGTCTCCTCAGTATCCCATTTCTTGCTATCCTTGCCACACATCTTGAAGCGTCAGCCAGTTCATCTCACTATCTCTTCCCTGGACCTTAGATACTCTTGATTCTCGAGTCAATATCACGTGTTCAGGTATCCCATTTAACAGAAGAGAACCTCTTGCTGCCAGGCACCTGGTATTATAATCTTTGACCGGCTACATAACAAGCCTATTAACTGCACTGGCACCCTAGGCAATGCACTGAATATGCTGTTAAGACGATCTTTGACCTCAGAAGCAAGCAGCAGCCACCACTGCCTAAGAAGTGGACTCTACCATTGCCAGTTCAGGAAGTTCAACAAGCAGCTTTCCAAGGCTGAGCACTTCCTACTATTGAGAGCAGTCGCCCAGGACCTGGGAGCCTAGTAGGGGAAAGCCCAGGATGAGACTTCAAATTTTTCGCCAAACACCCCGTAAGGACAGCACCACATTACACAGATACTGTAACCAGAAGCCTGCTATCTAGGTACTTATATTCAAGGCCTGTGAGGGCCAGACAAGCACCTACTCCAAACACATATGGCCTGAATGCTGAACTGCACCTCGAGGTTTGATGCGGCCAAACCTAAAGAAAGTGACTTGTCACCATTTTACAGGAATAAAAGTGCCCCGAAGTATAGCATGTCCTAAGGCTGGGATTTTAAGGGAGACTAAGGGATCCCGGCAGCCATATTCTATTGACTTTAAAGGGGATTTGGGTGCCCAACTCCTTGGCTCCTCTGAAATCCCAGGCTAAAAGGTGCTAGAGTGTAACAAATATTTGTTTTATGACACTAGTGTAAGTCTCTAGCTTGAACAGCTTCCTGAGGACTCTAAATACTGGAACAATCTATGGCCACTTACAGCTTTATGCCTATCACAAAGCCACATGCCATGGACACCACTGGAACTGACAGCAACAGATCTCAGATCCTCCTGCTCCAAGAGGACAGGCCTCCTATCACTTGAGCTAAAGAAAATCTCCTTTAGCTCTTAGCAATATAGGGCCTATGTCTCAAGTGAGCAGCTCTGACTATCCAGATGAATGTAATCAATAATGTTTCACCACAAGAATTATTACGAGTCACCCAGGATGTTAGTTACTTGACACTGAGGGCAAAACCTGCTAAAAGATGCCAATATTATATTAGTTAACATCACAAGTTTAAACAAGTCCTATGCAGTCAGGAGGACATGTTCCCATGTCAAAATGAAATTTAAAAAACCTAATGCAAAGTTGAGAAGAAACTTAAAATCACACTGCTTTGTTAGGAAAAAAGTCACCCTCCAGTGATCTATTCTCAATGGCAGCATACCACTTACTTTTATATAGCATCTTTCGTCTCTGAAGGATCCCAGACTAAGAAGGGACAGAACAGATTTCTAGTACATAAAAGGTTATTACAAGGAAGAGGGAGAACAGTTGTTCTCGTTAACCTCTGAGGATAGGACAAGAAGCAATGAGTTTAAACGGCAGTGAGAGCTGTTTAAGTTGGACATTAGGAAAAACTTCTTAACTGTCAGGGTAGCTAAACACAGAAATAAATTGCCTAGGGAGGTTGTGAAATCTCCGTCATTGAAGGTTTTTAAGAGCAGGTTAGACAAACACCTGTCAGGGATGCTCTAGATAATATTCAGTCCTGCTTTAGTTCTGCCTTGAGTGGACTGGACTAGAAGACTTCGAGGTCCCTTCCAGTCCTACGATTCTATGACCTTATCTATACTAGGCAAGTTTGAACCATTGCAGCTTCATCAGTGGTAGCACTAGAGTAAAGCAGGCACAAGGTGTTTTTTTAAATCACAACATCGTCTTTCCCTGCTTAAAAAGGGTCTACACAGCACAGGGGGAAGATTCCAGCAGCCACCAGTTAGAGCTAGCAGAACATAGGTAAAGTATTGGCAGGAGAGCGAGTCAGATGAAACAACTGGCCTGGGGATCTGGAAGCTCTGGAGTCTCTAGCCCCAGGGCAGACTCATGGTTTGTCTGCTGTCCTCAAGCCACAGGCCTGGGAGCCCCCAGCAGCTTTGGAGTGAAACTGGGATTCTTCTGACAGTCACTGTTGCAATAAACAACGTCCTTCACTCCACAGTGGTAGGTTGGTCTGGTGGAGCAATTTTTCGTTTGGAAACACCATTTCAGAACATCTGGTTTTGTTGTAGTTCAAAACTGAACCATATTTTGAAATGCCAACATTTCTCATGAACCTGACACCCTGATCACTGTTGCCAACACCAGTAGCGGCAATAGCACGAAATTTCAGGGAAAAGGAACGTAGCAGCTTTGCTCATAGCCCTAATTGGTTCAGGTTTGTGAGGTCTACTTATATTCCTTTTGTGCTAACCCTTCTGGTCTTCTATTGCTACCTAGCCCATGGACCAAATACTTCATTTTCGTTAACAAATGCTGCCGTTATGTCACTTAGCAATTAGAATTAGTGTTGCTTGGGAAGGGAATGGAAACCTTAAAATATACTACAGCACAGATAGCTAATGTGTTAGCACTAATCCGGAGCTTTCTACAGCATCCTTCACTTTAGTAACTGTTAGCGTTCTGAACACATAAGGGGCAATCCATGATGCATTGTGGTACTCAGTACAGCAATAGTTTACTGAAGTGCCCAGGACTTGGGGGTCATTAGCATTGCTCAATATAGTTACCAATGCATTTTAGGGGGTCAGGAGGAAGCATGGAAGCAGAGAGCCCCAGCATTCAGACATCACTCCTGTAATGCTGGGTGGGAAGGAGGGCAAGTTTTAGCCATTTGCACAAGGAGTGGAGAAGAAAAAAAAATACACTGTGGGAAGTGTAAGATCCTCACACCCCAGCCCTGCTTATTGCCACCCTCCCACCCCCTTCCCAGCCATCCCCAGATGAGGGGGAAGAGGAGTGCTTCAGGTAACAAGCCGTGGCTGACCAGACCTCCCCAGTCTGTCATTTGTGCATCTGAGCCCAACTCCTCACATTACCATACATAAATACTTCATGTCAATAGTATTTGCCCCCCATCTCGTTTACTCCTTACTAGAACGGACTCATTTCTACCTTAGTATCCTCTATGGACCAGCTTTACTGCTTATTGATTTCAGGGGGAGTTAGAGGGGGCTAGCAGCTGGCAGGATCAATGAAGAATTCACTCATTAGAACAGAATTCGTGTTCCTGTTGCACGAGACACGACGGATGGGTTGTAGTCAATCAACCCTGGGCTAGCTGGGGCTAGTCTGCACTTCAAGCTACAGGTGCACATTTCAATACCCAGACAGCTACAGCGCACTTTTCCTGTCCTGTATGGGCCACATCTCTGTTGGGTAAGGAAATTATTATCGACCTAGCCCTGCCAGGGGATCAGACTAGGTGACCTAGGGAGGTCCCTTCCAGCCCTAGACTGCTGTGAGCCTCAGTGTGGGGGGGGATTTGAAACATTAGCCAGGTCAGCACCTCAGCACGCAGGGAGCTGGAGCTCGAGAGAGCTCACAAGGCAGACCTGGAGGCGAGGGGGCACGATACAGCCATCGGGGGGCACGATACAGCCATCGGGGGGCTAGGGAAGAACCTGGGCACTTGGTGCCACCCCAGCCTTTGATGGGGGGCGGCCAAGGGGACGCCAGCCCGGGTCGGCCCAGCGCAGGATGCAACCCCCCCCTCCCCACTGCTCCCCCCGGGCGCGGGTCTCACCTTGATGACCTGGTCCCGGACCATGCTGGGCAGGACGAAGAGCAGGACAAGGCCGCACAGGGCGAAGACCAGCCCGGTCAGCCCCAGCGCCAGGGGGGCTCTGCGCCCCGCGGGAGCGGCCATGGCGAGCAGAGAAACGTCCCCCGCAGCGCAGCCACCAGCCGGGCCTCGCTGCCGGCTCTGCCCGCGGCTTAGCTGCAGCCAGCGCGGGGAACAGGCGGCCGGCCGCGATTTTATTCCCTCCGGCCGCGCCGGGACCGCCCCCTCGGCCGGCTCTGCCCAGCGCTCGGCGGGGAAGGGCCGCCCCCCGCCCCAGCCGCGGGAGACCCGGCTACAGCGCCCCGCCTCCCTCCCCGCCCCGAGGATCAGGCGCCTGGGGAGCTTCTCTATTCCCCCCCCCCCGATCCTGGGGAACTTTTTTCCAACCTCCCGCCCCCAGATCCTGGGGAGCTTCTCTTCAA
>NW_020664585.1:9144577-9149053 GCF_002925995.2 Terrapene triunguis
GACAGTCTTTAATTAAAGATTAATCTTTAATTCCTGGACACTCCAGGGTAATCATGGAGGGTTGGCAACCCTATCCCCCACCGTCTCCCCAGGATCCTGGGGAGTTTTTCTCCAGTCTCTCCCCGCCTCCTCCCTCAAGATCCTGAGGTGCTTTTCTCTAATCCTGCCCCTCCCAACCCCCAGGACAAATACGATTCTGGGTTGTTTTTTTCCCAGCCATCCACTCCAACAGACCCATGAGAATCTGTGAAGTCTTGGATAAGGTACTGGGAATTCTTGTAATTTTTCTCCCTTTGAGCAAGTCCTGCTTCGTTACAGGCAGGTGTCCAGGTCACACAACTTCCTTGTCATTTGGCACTAACTGGCACTCCGTCTCAGTAGAGAGGCCAGGAAGCAAATAGACCCTGGAGGCAAACTAAGTTCCTATGCCAGAAGTGGTGCTGCCAGCACCATAGCTGAGGCCCGCTGGCAAGGCAGAATTGATGGGCTTGCACTAACGCTGTCCTTTCAGTGTCCTAGGTTGTGTCGGTGAACAAAGAAAGGCTTTTGGTCTCACAGCTGTCAAGCCCACGCTTGCTGCAGCACTGACATTCATGTAATTGTTTTTTTTTAAATCATAACATCACTAGTACCAGGCCTTATATTTAAAATCAGGGGTCTTAATAAGGTGACAAAAAGCAAGCAAAGGTAAGGACAGCATGAAGGCCCTCAATCGTGCAAACACACATGCTTAACAGTAAGCATGCAACTTTTTCCATTATGTACTGCAAACTTCTGAACTACTTAACTAGGCACATTCATAAGCGTTGGCAGGATGGAGGTCTACCACAGCTGCTAGTCCCACACTCAGCATGAGGCAAAGATGCAAAATTAGCCAAGGGGACAGGTCCTTATCCAAAAACCCACATCAGGGGTTCCAAGTGAAGCTTTTTGGTATTATGTTGTATTTCTCAATGTGTAAGGTGCACGGTATCTGCAGGATTGCATGTACAATATTTAAAAATACATTAACACACTGCAGCAACTGGTTTGACACAATAAGGAACTCAATGAGCCTTCAAATCCAGGAAAATACAGTACCCACTTTAACATACACTCAGCAAATAACCTATGTAAATAGGCCTTGGAGCCTGGCCTGAAGTCAGCAAACACAGTTGCTGAGTGTATTTCCCATGCTGTTCTAGTCCTTTTGAGCGCTGGGACGTGGACAGGCACTAGCTCACCCACTGCTAAAAGCCCCTTCCCCAGCCTAGAGAGGAGCTACTGAACCCAGAACCCAACCAAGTTTGGGGGACAACAAAGGCAATAACAGGAACAGGTGTGGGGGTCAAAGGGCCAAAACCAGGGAACCAGAAGGGAAAACCAAGCAGAGAACCCCAGGCAGCGCCCATTGCTCCTCAAAGGCATTGAGAGAGCCAGCGGACGCTGCCCAGAGGAACTCTGCCCGGATACGTGAGCAGATAAAAGAGTGAAAGACAGCCCCACAGTCGCAGGGCCTCCCCTCTGCCAACCTCCTCTCCCTGGTGTTACAAATGGCCAGGAGGAGGTTGACGAGGTGGTCCCGCAACTTCATGGGGCCTGGGATCAGGTGTGTGTAAATAAACAAGTGCAGGGAAAAGTGCAGCCAGAACCTCAATAAGAGGTTCAGGAGGAGCCAGAAAAGGGGCTGCAGCCTGGTGCACTGAAGGTACACATGTGCCAGGGTCTCCCTCACACCACAGAAGGGACAGGCTTCAGGGACAGAGATGAACTGTGCCAAGTACACGCCTGTACTCACGGCTCCATGTTGGAGCCGCCATCCGATATCCCCGGCAGGCCGTGGGACAGAGATGGAATATAAGCTGGCCCACTGGGGTTCCCTACACTCTGCTGCTGGTAAAAGGTCCCACCATTTGATATCTAGGCGGGACACAAGGGTGGGGAAATGATGCGTGTGCAGCATGAGCACATATTGTTCTAGTAGGCGAGAGGTAGTCCCATATGTCAAAATGCCTCAGCTGGCCCTGAGTATCTGCCTATAAAGGACCAAACTGCACATTGGAAGTTCTGACCCAAATGTTCCTACTTAGGCCCATCTCTACTTTAATATATTTATTCTCTGTTAACATTGGGGTGAACAAGGTTTAAACTGTTCTTAGATAAATTTTAAATCCAGCTGATAGCACTCCCTGTTGTTAAGGTTGCCTGACACTTCCCATTAGAGAGGCCCTGTTTTCAGTTGCTTATAAGTTTGCCCAACTTTGAGCATTTAGGTTGAAATTTTCCACACTAGGTGTCTGCAGCAGGATTTTATATATAATTACAGTCAAAAGAGTTTAGCCGTTTCCAAGAACAAAGTCAGGAAAAAATATATTGTTTTGGAATATATTTTTTACAAAAAAAATGTTAGTGACTCTTTCTTTGAGAAGCTCTAGCACGCCTATGGTTTGGAGCAGGAAGCTGATATATGATGGGGATGGCCTTTGTGTCAGAGATGTGCCTTTTGCTGTCCTTGGGAAATCCACCCAAATTTTGCCAAGTAATAAGCATTTGAAAAATGTGTTTGCACATGCTCAGTAGAGTGTTCTGGAACAAGGAACCAGGGAGTGGGGAGACTGAATTTAGATGAGAAGCCCAGGGAGAGACCAGGATCGGGAATCAGTGGAGTGAGGGAAGATAGAGAAGGGAGACACAGATGGGATGAGGATGACCAAAAATCAACTGTGTAATAATTACGGGCTCAATTTTGAGGTCTATACTGAGGCAAAACAACTATTGGTTGGTTCCAGCTGGAGTTTTACCTAATAAGGACCATGGAATTGGATCTATTTATGTAGCGCCCTGTATTCTAAATCGGCCAACCTAACAAAAGTCCAGTTCAGACTGTTCTATAAAATTGTTTATGAAAGTCAGCAAAAGGTGAAGGCAAACAGACTGGTTCAAACCAGATTAAGTTAAATAACTATGATAATTGATCTTTTTCAAGGCTCCTAGTGAAACCACATGTTGAGATGACAATGAGCTGAAAGATTCTAGAAATGGGAGGAAATGTTTACTGATGAAATCACTGAAAAGTGTTTCGATAGATTAATGTTCATGGGATGAAGCTGCAGCCTCTTTATGGCCAAAGGAGCCAGGGGGGCCAAAAGCTGCAAGCTTTACTGGGATAGCTGCCACTCGTCACCTGGAACCCACCATGACACCCCAGGGCCTTCATCATCCTGATCTTTAACAATGGCCTAACCCTATGAGGCCAGAAAGGGGGGCTCAGACAACATCACCATCACCTTTGGCTAAATCCAGGATGTGAGACTTGGGGCTTGTGGACACTACAAAATTAAGTCGACATACAGCCACCACAGTAATTAAAGCAGGGGATCATGTCCATACTTGCTTCTTCTGTCAGTGGTGCACATCTTCATCAGGAGCACTTCCACAGACTAAAGTGGGGCATTCTAGGACACTGACAGCTGGCAGTCCTGGGGCTGACAGCCTCAGCTGTAGGTGCAGGGCTCACAGCTGCCCCCCCCCCCCCAAAGCTGTCAGCCCCATGCCTGGCTGACAACTTGGGCTGTCAACACCCGGGCAGGTCTCACAGCTGTGAACCCAGCACCTGGCTGTCAGCTCTGGGGTGGAGGGAGGGCTCCAGCTGTCAGCCCCATTTGAAGCGGACAGTCATCGATGGTGACCAGAACACGGCGACCCAGTGCCTTACATGTCATTACCCACAGATTGAAAAACACTGCTCTAATAAACTAACTTTAATGCTTACTTGACATATGGCCAACTCATTGCAGCTATTAAAATGGATTCCTTCCCAGCATGCTGTAGGGGTCTGGTGAGACCACCTTGCCCAATTTTAACTGGGTTGTACTTTTTTTTTTATGGACAAGCTGTTTTTATTTATTCTTCACAGGGCAGATTTGTTTAATCTGATTTACACATTGGAATACTGGAAATGACTATCAAACCTGAGAACCACCACATAACTTTACAGCCCCATGCATCCTTGCTTGTTTCAAATTAAGGTTCTTCAAAGCAGGTACTGTGCCTATATATCTGTGCACATTATCTAGCACAAAAGGGGCCACAAGCACAATAGCAACCTTTAAAGGTTAGTCTGACTCTACTAACCAGTAGCTGATACAGCTCAGCCACAAGACACTAGATTCCAGACATCTCAGAAGTACCTTATGATTTAGTGGCCAATTTTACCACCTTTACCAACAGCATACAAGTTTTTACAGTTGGATTAATGTCTATTTACCAGCTGTGTCATTTATTATATAATTCTAGTGCACTGAATCAAGTCTGACTAAATTAGTGCACCTTTACATTTGAAAGGCACAGACAAAAAAGTTGTGAATGCAACAGCTTTATTGGAACAAGGTGCAGTGAAATTTTTATTCAGATGCTAGCAGGAGCAAGTTCAGTTACCGCCCCTTAAACGCAGGACCAAGTGCAGAGTGGATTCTTTCTGGATGTTGTAGTCGGACA
>NW_020664585.1:9149063-9174257 GCF_002925995.2 Terrapene triunguis
ACCAGGGAGCCGCCTTTCGTCTCTCCGAACGCAGCGAACCTTTTCCCTCAGGCCGCGCTCCAGGCCTACCCCTCCCCCCCGCTGGGGCACAGCCGCCCCCCTATATCTCAGTCACCGCAGAGGGCTGGCTCCTCCCCCCTCCCGCCAGACTCCTCAAGTCTGACCCCCAACCCACCCCCCCACACAATATACGGGACGGCCCAGGCCCCATACCGCCCCCAACCCGCCGCCCGCCCCCCTCGGCAGACGCAGCCCCCGGGCTGGGCTCTCCGCCCAGCTTCGGACCCTCTTCGGCCTCAGGCCGGACTCGCCCCCTCTCGCTCTCCACGGAAGCCCAGCAGCGAGCCAGGCCCGTTCCCCAGCCCCCCCACTCACCGCAAGGACGGCGCTCCAGACAGACAAACAGTCTCGTAGAGTCAAGCGGATCTAACTGCGTCACGACGCTGGCGCTACCCTTATATAGGCTCTCCCGCCCCTAGCTGAGATCCCTCCGCCGGGGACTATCTCGTCTCACTGCATCTATGGCGCGCGCACCCAGCATGGGGGCGGGGCGAGTTGCCGCTGGCAATGCGGAGGAATCAGACGGCCGCTCAGTGTGTGACATGAACTGATGACGGGGACATTTCCGCCGCCTGCCTGGAACGGGATCTCAGCTCAGCCTGGTTCCCTGAGCAGGGAATAGGCCTGGAGAACACGTCCCTGTGTGTGATTGTGTGTTGGGGCTCCGTGTTTCTTTGTGTGTCTGGGTCGTTGCGAATCTCTACATGAAAATGAATGTGGAAAAAAAGAGCAGGAAAAATAAAATAAACATGCAGCATGGTGCATTCTAGTTTCATCTGACAATACTTCTGTCCTCTGGGATCCAGACCCTGAGGTCAAAGGGGGCCTGAAACACCAAGCAGCGTGGGAGAGGCAGAAGGGAGGATGGTGACTGCCAGGTTGGGAGGAGGATCAAAGACTTGGAAATGTGAGAAAGACAAGGTGGAAGAAGAACAGGAGTACTTGTGGCACCTTAGAGACTAACAAAGGTGGAAGAAGAGTTTGTCTGGAGTTCCCCAAAGTGAGCCTTGTGAGCCATTCCGTCAAAGCATACAGAGCTTCAACAAGGCCATAACAAAATCTGGCTTTGTTTGCATGATTCATTGAGATGGTATTTAGTTCACTCCACCTACAAAATCCTTCCTTTGCATGTACCCAAAAGATACAGCTGCCTAACAGTGGGCACACAGAACAAGGAGTGCTGAAAACCAATTGAAAAAGACCTGAAACCCAGCAACAGCTCCCTGATTGGTTTCAGGCATACATTCACATGACACACAGAAAGAATTTACAGAAGGAGGGGCTTCTCTTTGGGGAGTTATTTCAGCCTGTAAGTGGGTTGTAAGCTACTTCTGTATTAAAATGTACTCAATAATATAATAGGTTTTTAAAAAAAAAACAGTCTAAACATCTAGTTGGCTTAGTTGAAGCAAAGGTCCCTTAGTTTCTGATCAAAGTAGGGTTGGCATTGTAGGGAAGAGGTTGCATTGTGTGCATTCTTAATGATAGAAACATAAAAGACTTGAATAAAAGCTCAAATTTAGAAGGTCAATTACCTAGTCTGAAAATAGGCAGGGATGTTAGGGTTATTCTGTTAGTTATCCCGTGTGCATTTAGGCAGGACTGATTTTAAAATGATCAACTCTAAAAACTGAAGAACAACCTATTTTGCTACAAGTTGGCATTTCACAGCATGATTAGATAGATAATGGGTACCTGCCTAATTTTCATGCCCTATGTACCATTTATCTACCTTAGTGGTGTAGGGCCTAGTTCAGGGGTAGGCAAACTTTTTGGCCTGAGGGCCACATCAGGGAATAGAAATTGTATGGCAGGTCATGAATGCTCACAAATTTGGGGTTGGGATGCGGGGGGTGGGGTGAGGGCTCCAGTTGGTGGTGCTGGCTCTGGGGTGGGGCTGGGGATGAGGAGTTAGTGGTGTCGGAGGGTGCTCTGGGCTGGGACCGAGGGGTTTGGAGGGTGGGAGGGGGATCAGGGCTGGGGCAGGGGTGGGGGAAGGGATGCAGGTTCAGGTTGGGGGTGTGGGCTCTGTGGATGAGAGGTTTGGGTTGCAGGAGGGTGCTCCGTGCTGCGATTGAGGGGTTTGGAGAGTGGGAAAAGGATGAGGGCTGGGGCAGGAGGTTGCGGCGTGGGGAGAGGCTCAGGGGTCCAGGCTCTGACCAGCGCTTACCTCAAGCGGCTCCTGGAAGCAGTGGCATGTCCCTTCTCCGGCTTCTACGTGTGGAGTGGCCCCTGACTCTGCTAGCGCCGGAGCAGGGCCATGCGGCTGCTTCCGGGAGCCGCGTGGTGCGGCCCCCAACCCTGCGCCCAAGAGCGGGGCCATGCCACGGCTTCCGGGAGCTGCATGGTGCGGCCCCCAACCCTGCGCCCCAGAGCGGGGCCATGCCACGGCTTCCGGGAGCTGCATGGTGTGGTCCCTGACCCAGCACCCTGGCTGGAGTGCAGGAGTGGTCCCTGCCCCAGCTGGAGCATCGGAGTCGAGCCGCATGGTGCAGCCCCTGACCCAATGCCCCGGTGGAGTGCCGGAGCAGGGCAAACCCCAGACCCTGCTCCCCAGTGGGAGCTTGGGGGCCGGCTTAAAATGGCTCCAGACCGCAGTTTGGCCACCCCTGGCCTAGTGCCTGGCACTATGGGTGAATTTCCCCTTAAAGCCTGACTCCTGCACTTAGATCTGTGGGGTGCCCCACTAGTGCAGAGGCTTGTGCTATCGGCTCAGATTGCAGGCCTGAGACCTTAAACCCTGATTCAGAAAAGCACTTAAATGTGTACTTTGTGATGCTTTCCTGAATTGGTACTAAGATTGTAAACCATTTACTGCAGGAAACTTGTTTTCAGGCTTGTCTGTAAAGCACTTTTGGTTCAATCCAATTATGAATAATAACAATAAATAGTACATAAGACCTATTCTTACCATGTTGCCAGAAACATCATTTTATCGCTTTGTAAATATATGCAATTTATATATTCATGCTGGTCTGGAGCACCAAAACCAGTGGGTTATGCCGCTGGCTGTTGTTAAAAAATTTAAGGTACGTGGGGGAAAAAAAAACAATGGAGATGCCGGGGATTGAACCCGGGGCCTCATACATGCAAAGCATGCGCTCTACCACTGAGCTACATCCCCTTCCTGGTTGAAGGTGGCTCAGAGACATGGATAGAGTCTCGCCTCGAACGAGCGTTTCGCTATTACATTAAAATCCTTTCTGCGGACGATGCAACAAAAGCTCACCTGTAGCCGTGCAGCACCCCAGCAATCGTTTTCGTGCCCGTGTTGTCCCGCCTGGTTTTGTAGCTGCAGAATCAGGCTGCAATGCGGAGAGATAAGCTGTAAACCCCAACAGCGGGACATCAGCGGCTGGAGGGGCCCTGTAGATTGTCTTTGTCTAGGCAAAAGAGCAAAAGGCTCTAAAAGCAGGAGGGGGGGGGAATCAAAAATAACTCAGCCTCCCCGTCGGGGAATCGAACCCCGGTCTCCCGCGTGACAGGCGGGGATACTTACCACTATACTAACGAGGATTAGCTGAGAGGCCCCGCCCCAAAGCGGCTAGTCGAAGCCCCCCACCCTGCACGCAGCGACGGCTCCCGCTGCGGTCTGCGGCGCGTGCTGCTCAGCCCTGCAACGTGGGCGGGCGCGCGCGCTCCAGGCCGCTCTGTGCAATGAGCCTGGGACGTACTCTGTGCAACGAGCATTGCAAAACTGCGCACCGCCGGGCAGACCCGCACCCCGAAGGAGAACGTGGTGTGAGAAACGGGAGCAGGTTTTACTCTCTCCCCCGCCCTCCCCAGACACACCCCAACTGCACGTCCTGAGCCCCGAGCCCGACAGCCTCCAGGAACCCTGAGGTCTGGCTTGGCCCGCCCCTCTTGCTGCCCATAGCAAACGCCAGCACACCCAGCATAAACAAATCACATCCCCCCAAAAAATGCCGTCAGAGCGCTACGAGGTTTGGTTTGTTCTTCCGCAGTTCCAGTCTCACCCACACCGCTTGGCAACCTGCATGGACGGCCCTTAACCCCCCCCCTCCAAAAAAGAGAAAAATCTCTGCCGAAACCCGGGATCGAACCAGGGACCTTTAGATCTTCAGTCTAACGCTCTCCCAACTGAGCTATTTCGGCAGGTAATGAAAACTGTGGCTGAGTATGAACACCACCCTGCTGTCCAGAAGCACTTAATCATGTATAGCAGATTTTTTGGGGGGGATTCCCCTCATTTTTTGCAGGGTCAGCCAACCACCTCACCCCAATCTTGTTCTTGAAACCCATTTTTAAATGCTCTTTCCTTTATACAATAAAAGAGCAAGTAAGATGCCAGCTGTGAAGGATATTGCTATTATTAATTCAATAATAATACTTATTAATTATTATTAATAATTAATTCAATACTAATTAGTTGCTTTAGCATGTTGATTTGTCACATTAACCGTGTTATGTTCTGTTGCACTGTGCAAATTTTGTTCTTTTGTTACGGGTTGTTTCATTGTGTTCCATCAAATGTCCCATGCTTGTTCTAATAATTCCCACTAATGAGACAGTTACACAAGGCGAATCAGATGACAAACAATACATTCATTGATGAAATATTATAGCATGCACTGGGCAAGTGATTGTATATTTATGGATGATGGGGCAATTTTATTACATACTCCTGCTTTGACATGTTCATACATTTGTTAAATAATGTCGTTATGGATTAAATGCTTGTTTTCTGCCCAAAGGAGTATTTTGTGTATGTGCAGAGGAGTAATTATTTAAAGTTATTAATTTCATAATAATAATAATAATAAGAACTATTATTATTTATGTAGGGCTGGACATGAACATGGACCTGTACTGTGGGTTAGCTGTGCCATTCAATAAATCCAGACTCAGAGAGAAAGACTAGATCACTTAAGATACTTTTGCAATAGAGAACAAAGGGCCTGATACTGTAAATTCTCATGCAGAGAGCGCCTACGGTTTTTAATAACTGTTACTAATGTGTATGGCCTGCAGGATTGAATGTAGCTAGTGGTGTAGCTGAAATAAGTGGGTGTTTAGGAGTTTTTGAAGGACAGGAGCGAGCTCATCTTCAAAGAGTTTGGTCATGTTCAACTTATCTGATCATGTTTTTTACACTTAATGGAAGCATCCAATTATTGTATGCGTGTGTTCAAGTAACTGAAAAATGCTTTCAGTTTAACAACACTTGAAGCATAGCACGTGCATAAGCTTCAGTGAGGCCTGCAGCGCTGTTATATTTTTAAACAAAAATCGTTAAGAAATAAGGAAGCTGTGAACAAGAGGAAACAGAACTGTTTAGCAGAGTTTTTCTTACCAATTTTAGCACATGCTGAATGCAGGTTACTGTGTATATGATCCACATACTTGCAACCCTGCCCATGTCCCTCTTCCACAGGTACCTGAAGCCTCCTACTCTTAAAACAGCATCTGAAAAGGCCCTCAATGTCTGGTGGCTTTTCTGATGGCTCCTGATGCTTGCAGTTTCCAATGTTTCATGCATTCTAGGGTGAGCCGTGGAGTGTGAAAATCTGCTTTGATTCTGAGAGGCACAGGCAACTCCCACTGACATCAACAGACCTGTCCTGCTCCCATTTAAGTCAGTGGCAAAACTTCCAGACTTTCCCCAATTTGAACCAGGTCAGGCCTAAACAGTGGTGCAGGTGCTCAGCCCAATCAGGGTCTTGCAATCCTCTAACACCAGTCGAATGTGTGTTTATTTAGCCACATACAAACAAATACTCTATTGCTTTTCTTTTCTGAGCAATGAACAGCCATGTTTATCCAGCGCTGGTAGTGAGAGACTAAATACACAACAACGAGGAAACGCGTTAGGATTGCCACGGCAACTTGTGACCACTCTGCACATATGTATTATGGCCCAAATCCTAACCCCTTCACTGCATGTATCCTACTAACAAAAGGTGTAGCTAATTGTTTGACAGCGTTCGGGTTCATGCTGAAAAATGTTCAAGAGACCAAATATCCAAATTTGTCTAAAGGCAAAGCAGTCCACTATGAAAAGGAGACATATAGACCCTCCTTCCTGGAAGCAATTCTTCTCTCGCAGATTGTTCCCCTTACACAGACGGTCTGTTTCAAAGATACGTGTTCCAGCTAGTTGAATTTATAGTATGATGTTATAAGTTACAAAACTCTTTACGCCCACCAGTTTGTAATAGTCCCTTAGCTTATTGTTTTGTTCTGGTTTTTTTTCTTATCTCTGTTTTGGACACTATGTTCCAAACCAGTTGGGGGGAGAGGAACAGCCCGACCTCTGCTAGGAATCACCATTCATGTATCTTAGCTCAGGGGTTCTCAAACTGGGGGTTGGGAGGTTATTACATGGGGGGTTGTGAGCTGTCAGCCTCCACCCCAAACCCCGCTTTGCTGCCAGCATTTATAATGGGGTTAAATATATCAAAAAGTGTTTTGAATTTATAAGGGGGGTTGCACTCAGAGGCTTCCTATGTGAAAGGGGTCACCAGTACAATAGTTTGAGAATCACTGTCTTAGCTTAACCGGCTTCCTATTTTCAGATGCCAACGCTGACTTCAGCTTTGCAAAGCGTTGTGGGATATTTGACATGGGTAAACAGTATTGTGGGGAGAGGATAATACATTCAGTTAAAAGAACCTCCCAGCAATCTATATATCTATATCTATATTTATATATACGCACTATAGTGCGTATATACACACACACAATACAGTGCGCACAGAACTAGTGTGGTGGTTTCCTTGTCCCAGGGGATTAAGCAGGGATGGTCTGCTGCAAACAGTGCATCCTTGCAGTGCTCCAAAACTGTAAAATCTAAAAGTTCAATCAGTCAGAGAGCAGAGCAGAGTGGCCATTCCCCTCTGACATTCTGGGGTGCAGTCCAGACAGTGAGGGGTGTGTCACCATTGCCCTGCAACCTGGGCTGCCTCACAATGCTTTGCTGCTGTAGCTCCCACCTGGGCCACTCACAAACAGCCAAACAGCATGCAGGTCACACCCTGATTGTCTGTATATAGCCACAGCCCTGGTCCAGTTACTCTGACCCTAGCAGCCTGTCCCACCAGCCCTGCTGTCTTGCAACAGCCTTGGTTACTATTTGTGGGGTGATCCCAACACACTCCGAGTCTTGAATTTTCCCCAAAACACGTGTGCTCTGCACTTTCCATCCCTCTCCTGGGCAGTCCAGATATATTCGGTCCATTGCCCCTCTAAGGGGATCAACATACAACAGTTTGCCACCGTAAATGGAGTTACCCACAGAGTTCCCAGTTTTGATGAAAGAACAAAACAGGCTTATTTAACTACCCGGAGACAGGTTTTAAGTGAGTACAAATATAAAGTCAGAAATGGTTACGTGAGAAATACAATTTTACAAGCTAGACTAGGTTCAAGATAAAATTCTTACCACCTGCTTCCAGCAACAGGGCTGACCAAATTTCAGGCCAGGATCTTGCCCAAAGTCCAATGGCTGCTTCTTTTGTCTTCTTCAGTGAAAAGGAAAGAGATGGCTAGGGAGAGAGAACTTGGGGTGGTTTTGCCCCTCACTTTTATAGTTTAGTTATGCTTTGAAATGCATTTTCCTGAGGGTTACCCAGAGAGAAAGTTCATTTCCACTGCAAGGTTGGAATCAAGGGGTCTGGGGGTGAAAAAGATTGCATGCTGTTGTTTGCTAAGAGGCAGATCTGTTTGGTCCTAAACAGTTCCTTGCCAAAGAATGGCCACTTGATAGGTAATTGTCCATCAGCTTTGATGACACCTGGTTAGTGTTGTCAGCTGGTTCTTTGTCTTTCAGAAACAGGTTTACCCACTGCTGGGACTTGTCTGGTAAACACACTTCAGTGATAATTTCAGCTTATGTTCATAAGTCTACATATAATGTTGCAACACACATTTCATCATGACATTATTGACCAGCAAGTTATTAGTTTTCAAATGATACCTCACAAGGCATACTTTGGACAAAGATTATTACAATAGCATGTGGGGTGTGAATAGAGAGGTGCATTCCGTCCCCGCAGTTTATTACTCCATTAACTTCAAAGCAGTTTCCATTTCTCTCATCTAGGTTACATGGATATATATGTAGGTTATCCATACATCAAACCTTTTTACAGCACAATAATGTTTTTAATGGAGTTGCATCTCTGTCACTGCAGTAACGTCTCCTGCAATAAATGACCCCACACCGCAGGCGACCAATTTGGGGTGGAGGACATCATTTTTGGAGGTATACCATTGAAGCAAAATAATTTACCAGCAACAGTTGAACAGGCTGCTTGGCCCAAGATGTTTCTGTGCTAAGACTGGCTTGTATAAGGATGAGACGTTTCATGAAGGGTTTGGGTTTTTCCTCCCCATCCTCAAAGCCAAGATCCCCCTTGAATAGAAGAGGAAAGAAATAAAAATTCTATGGTCTCCCCGTCGGGGAATCGAACCCCGGTCTCCCGCGTGACAGGCGGGGATACTTACCACTATACTAACGAGGATGTACCTGGTAAAAGTTTCACCACAAGCTGTGATATACCGGGCACGCTGCAATGCAACCAACGTTGCCTTTCTGTGGGGCTTTTATTGCACAGGCTCCTGGGCCAGCAGCTGGGCTTTCCCCTGCACCCACGCTACCTTCTATTGCACGCACAAGCAGCCGCTTCCTCCCCCCCTTGGGGTGCAGCGCCTGGACCCCCCCCCCAGCCACAGGCGCGACAGGCTGCACAATTCGCAGCGCGGATACAGCGCCCGGCACGCGCCAGAGCCACGGGGCTGTCCAGGGAACGCCGCCTGCAGGGGGAGTCGCGCGCGGTGCGTGGTGCGGTGCCTGCAAGACCCTGTGCAGCCGGGGGGGCGCCGGTAGTTGTGCATGTTGCCTGGGGGGCAGGTAGCGCAGCGCCTGGGGCGAGAGGGCTGCAGGCTGGGGCTAGCAGCGGAGGGCGCCGGCGCCGTGCGGCACAGACAGCCGGGCTGGGCGGGTGCTGTCTGGGGAGGATCGCAGTGGAGGGAGCGGATGTGGGGCCCCGGGGGGGGAAGGTGTTGAATAGAAACCAGCCATGGAGAGAGGGAAGAGCCTTTTTAGCCTTGTGCATCGATGTAGAGGTTCTTTGCAGGAGTGTTGCCACACAGGGGATGTAGCTCAGTGGTAGAGCGCATGCTTTGCATGTATGAGGCCCCGGGTTCAATCCCCGGCATCTCCACTTTTGGGGCCCAGCTCGCCGGGGAAGGCGGCAGCAGAATTTTGCCTTCCGCCAACTCGCTCTTCCGGGGTTTGCTGCGTGTCACGAGAAAGCGGCCAAAACGCGCGGAGTAACCGCGCGCGGCGGGCAGCGCCCGAGCAATGCAGGCGGGGAAGCTGATGCAACCCCATTGCAACAAGTGCTGACTCCTGACGCAGGGCCCTTAAAAAACACCATCACCCCACTGGGGTAGTGCTGCTTAGGGACCGCGTGCAGTAACACTTTAAATCAATGTCCTGTATTTGCACTGCAAAAGATACCCTCGGATATGAGTCAAACGCTAGCCCAAGTGTGGGGTACGTTATTTCTACCACCAATGCCCATTGCTGCCCTCACCCCCGAACTAGCTTTAAAGCAAATTGATGCAGCCTGAGCAACGGATTTAGCAATGAGGAGCATCGCAACAGTAGGTGAAGGGAAAGGGAAGCGTAGCTAGTGGTTTAACCTAGAGAATGCAAAACCCTTCCTTCCTGCCAAGGGACTCATTCTGAATGTTTCAGAGTAGCAGCCGTGTTAGTCTGTATCCGCAAAAAGAACAGGAGTACTTGTGGCACCTTAGGCTATGTCTTCACTACCCGCCGATCCGGCGGGTAGCAATCGGTCTATCGGGGATCGACTTACCGCGTCTCGTGAGGACGCGGTAAAATCGATCCCTGATCGCTCTGCCGTCGACTCCGGAAATCCACCTCGGCAAGAGGCGGCAGCGGAGTCGGCGGCAGCGGTCGACTTTCCCCCGTCCTCACCGCCAGGTAAGCCGACCTAAAATACGCAACTTCAGCTACGGTATTCACGTAGCTGAAGTTGCGTATCTTAGGTCGGAACCCCGCTGTAGTGTAGACCTAGCCTTAGAGACTAACAAATTTATTAGAGCATACGCTTTCGTGGGCTACAGCCCACTTCTTCCAGAGCTGTTCTTTGCCACCTCCCAGGGAAGCGTGCCTACTGCTTCCTTTCAATTCAGGATGCTAGGGGAGAGGGTCCATCCAAGGTGCATTCTGTCAGGCTCAGTGCAGAATACAGAAGGCTATCGATCAGCCAGACCGTGGTTGCAGAACTGAGGGTACAGAAAAGCCTATGGATAAGGTTTATCACACTGAGTCTGACTGTAGCAATTTCATTTAGGCCTAGACTCTGTGCAGAAAGAATAGCAAATATGGCAGGCGAGACGCTTGGCTTCGCAGAGAAATCTTTGGGGAGCTTAAACACAAAAAGGAAGCTTATAAGAAGTGGAAACTTAGACAGATTACGAGGGAGGAGTATAAAAATATTGCTCATGCATGCAGAGGTGTAATGAGGAAGGCCAAAGCACAACTGGAGTTGCAGCTAGCAAGGGATGTGAAGGGGAACAAGAAGGGTTTCTACAGGTATGTTAGCAACAAGAAGGTGGGCAGGGAAAGTGTGGGATCCTTACTGAATAGGGAGGCAACCGAGTGACAGATGATGTGAAAAAGCTGAAGTACTCAATGCTTTTTTTCGCCTCGGTCGTCACAGACAAGGTCAGCTCCCAGACTGTTGCACTGGGCAGCACAGCATGGGGAGGTGAGCAGCTCTCAGTGGTGAAAGAACAGGTTAAGGACTATTTAGAAAAGCTGGACATGCACAAGGCCATGGGGCCAGATGCAATGCATCCAAGGATGCTGAGGAAGTTGGCCGATGTGATTGCAGAGCCATTGGCCATTATCTTTGAAAACTCGTGGCAATTGGGGGAGGTCCCAGACTATTGGGCACTATATTTGCCTTTTTCCATCTTTAAAAAAGGGAAGAAGGAGAATCTGGGGAACTACAGACTGGTGAGCCTCACCTCACGCCCTGGAAAAATCATGGAGCAGGTCCTCAAGGAATCCATTTTGAAGCACTTGGAGAAGAGGAAGGTGATCAGGAACAGTCAACATGGATTCACCAAGGGCAAGTCATGCCTGACCAACCTGACTGCCTTCTATGATGAGATAATTGGCTCTGTGGATATGGGGAAAGTGGTGGATGTGATATATCTTGACTTTAGGAAAGCTTTTGATACGGTCTCCCACAGTATTCTTGCCAGCAAGTTAAAAAAGTATGGATTGGATGAATGGACTATAAGGTGGATAGAAACCTGGTTAGATCATCGGACTCAATGGTAGCGATCAATGGCTTGATGGCTAGTTGGCACCCGGTATCAAGCAGAGTGGCCAAGGGGTTCGGGTTTTGTTCAGCATCTTCATTAATGATCTGGATGATGGGATGGATTACATCCTCTGCAAGTTCGCGGATGAGAGGTAGAAACGCTGGAGGGTAAGGATAGGGCCCAGAGTGACCTAGACAAATTGGAGGATTGGGCCAAAAGAAATCTGATGAGCTTCAACAAGGACAAGTGCAGAGTCCTGCACTTAGGATGGAAGAATCCCATGCACTGCTACAGGCTGGGGACCAACTGGCTAAGTGGCAGTTCTGCAGAAAAGGACCTGGGGATTACAGTGGACGAGAAGCTGGGTATGAGTCATCAGTGTGCCCTTGTTGCCAAAAAGGCTAATGGCATATTGGGCTGCATTAGTAGGAACATTGCAAGCAGATTGAGGGAAGTGATTATTCCCCTCTATTCGGCACTGGTGAGGCCACATATGGAGTATTGCATCTAGTTTTGGGCACTCCACTACAGAAAGGATGTGGACAAATTGGAGAGAGTCTAGCAGAGGGCAACGAAAATGATTAGGGGGTTAGGGCACATGACTTACGCAGAGAGGCTGAGGGAACTGGGCTTATTTAGTCTGCAGAAGAGAAAAGTGAGGGGGGATTTGATAACAGCCTTCAACTACCTGAAGGGGGGGTTCCAAAGAGGAGGGAGCTTGGCTGTTCTCAATGGTGGCAGATGACAGAACAAGGAGCAATGTTCTCAAGTTGCAGTGCGGGAGGTCTAGACTGGATATTAGGAAACACTATTTCCTAAACAGTGGTGAAGCACTGGAAAGGGTTACCTAGGGAGGTGATGGAATCTCCATCCTTAGAGGTTTTTAAGGTCCGGCTTGACAAAGCCCTGGCTGGGATGATTTAGTTGGGGTTGGTCCTGCTTTGAGCAGGGAGTTGGACTAGATGACCTCCTGAGGTCTCTTCCAACCCTAATCTTCTATGATTCTGCACAGCACATCAAGATGTTTACCAGATAATTGCCTTTCAGTAGTTCCATATCTTGTTTGCTCAAATTACAAGAGATGTTTCTCCTCTTCCTCCAGTTGCCAAGTTACCCCAGAATCTGAAAAGCAGGGTTGTGCTCAAGCCAGCCCAGAATGAACACTAATCCAGTTTAGGCTCTGCTACTGTGGTCCTGTTCTGGTAAGAACAGTTTGCAGTTCCAGAGCTGCAGGCTCTACAGTGCTAAGAATAAAAACTGTAACTGACTGAAGCGGATAGGACTGTGAATATACAACCAGGGAATAAAGCTGTTGAGGAGGTGCCATTATTACATAATCTTCTAGGCTCAATTGCACTTTAAAGTTGTGAACTGCTTTCAGTTAAATTCTGTAAGTGAAGAAGTTTGGCCATTGACATGGGCTTTTGTTGTCATCGGTGTCTCACGTCGTAGTCAACATATGAGAGCCAGCTTCTTGTAATGCATCTTGGGCAAATGTAAACTGATGAGGCATCCACAGATGTGCCCATGTCAGGCAGACGTGACCGCATGCTTTTGTCACAGCCTGCTTTCTTTGCTCAGGCTTCTCTTTGGCCTTGTTCTGTTCTGCAGTGTTCAATGGTTTTAAACACAGACCAATAGATCAGCTGCCATCCTGATCTATAGCAGCAGCAGCTTCCCCCCAAGTATTTGGGTTGACTTGGCCACCTTTTAGGTGAGCTCTGAGTGTGCCCTTACATAGTTTTCATTGACCTCCCCACATGTGTGTTCCCGTTTTCAACTGTCCACATAATATGACTTGGGGGAGTAGTGTATCATCCATATGTACCAAGTGATCAGCCCAGCAAAATTGATAAAAGTAACAAAATGCTTAAACATTGAGAATATTCATTGAAATAATTAAAAAAAAAATCAAATTCTGCCACACCTATTTG
This sequence comes from Terrapene triunguis, assembly GCF_002925995.2. Classification (NCBI taxonomy): domain Eukaryota; kingdom Metazoa; phylum Chordata; order Testudines; family Emydidae; genus Terrapene; species Terrapene triunguis. The sequence goes on from NW_020664585.1 coordinate 9,162,386, forward strand.
TGGTTCAAAGTTTATATAAAAAATACTTTAGAAAATCCAAAGTTTGATATCTTATCAAGTTTAATTTCCTTAGGGACCATTTGATTGGACTTTGGCAGTATTAAGGAAGGGACTCATTAGAATTAGCCATGATTTGTATCCTGCTTTGCTAGTGTGCATCATAAGGACTAGGGATGAAAAATGTTAACCGGTAAGCGTTAGTCTTACTGGTTAACCAGCCTTAACTGTTAACCCGCACGCCGGCCGGCCTGCCGACCCTGTGACAGCTGGAACAGGCCCAGCGCCAGCAGCTTAAATTGGTGAACTGTTTAAACAGTTAACTTTTAACCATTTAACTAATAAGGACATGTCTAGCACTCTGCAAACCTGCTACAAACAGGAAAAATTAGACAGCAGATATAAAAGAAATAGACAACAGTTTTAATTCACAAAATCCCCTTCCAAAATATAAACAATTTTTACATTTTTTTACAATGTATAAACAGTTTCAAATAGCGATTTATGGCCATATTTCAATAACTGCAGGTCCATGGTCTCTATTAAGGATAAAACCCCCTATTTTATACACAATAGCTCACCACATTTCTAGAGATACACACTGAACAGTCAGACCCCAAACAAAGCTGCATCAGCTTTTTCCACATTTAAATACATCTCCAGTTTAGTTTGGGATGCTGACTTGCCTATGCAAGGAAATCATGATACCTTTTTATGACGCTTTAGTCAGGCTCACTTTTTATATTAAAGATTATTTCTGTAAAATAACCTAAGGCATCTCTCACATACTCTATTCCCCCCTTGCCCTCTTACTTTTCAAAAGGAGTTTTCCACTGTACAAATTGACAATACAAATAATCATACATCATTTGCCGACCAAATGAAATACGACCAGCACCAATTGGATTTTTGGGTGTGTTGTCTAGCAGGACAGTAGTCTTGGAATTCTTTCCCCACTGGGGCTAGACACAGGCAGGCTGACTGCAGAGGGAAGTTGCAGAAAAAAAAAAACAGTTGGAGAAAGTGATGACAGGAAAGGAATTTAAAAAAAGAAAAGAAAAAGTGGCTTGAAGGTGGGAGGTTTATGGCTATCCTGGTTCTATGGTGAATTCAAATGACAAAAGGAATACTGGAACATGAAGGGGCTATATACTCATGTATGTCTTGAACTTCAGGTGTGCATATGAGGCGTTCATTCTGGATGACCAGGAACACTAGAGAGATTTTTTGTTCTTTTAAGCTACAGCATACCACAGTCACATACAAACTCCTTTACTTGCTCAAGTCAAGTACTCTACATATCTGCTGTAGTCCAATTGACTAATATAGTCTAAAAAGAAGCTTTTAAGAAAAATCAATTAAATACAATGGATAAAATTACCCAAGAGATAATAAATATTACAAAACACCCTAGCAAAAACAGCTGGTAAGCTGTCCTCCATTAGTAAATCAGTCTCTCCCACCAAAATATGGACTTTCCTTTTGCTTCCAAGTCTTCCTAGAAAAAGGGAGTTCTGGAGATGTCTGGGAGATGGGGATTATCTGTAGAAGGGAAATCTTGACAATTCACAATGTCACAGGTGGCCAGCGTTTGGCTACGTCATCGTGCATAACTTCGGGGATCCACTGGCAATATGCAGACAGCAAGTCTGAAACAGAAAGATATGAATCATCAGTCCACAAGTCAAAAATAGCTAACAGCAGAAGAGGGTCTACTAGAAGGCAGGGCTCTAACAACTGGGGCAGTTTGATCATGCTTTCAAGAGAGTCTGTAAAAGAATTAGACTCTGCTTACAGCCAGTGGGGAAAAAATATATAATAATGGAAGGCTGGATTCTTTCAATTTCTCTGTTGCACTGTGTCTTCCCAGGAAAGACCAAAGAAGAAACTCCTTTGCACACATTCATCCCAGAAGAAATCTCAGTGTTCAGGGCCACAAACTTAAGAGAGAACTTTTCTCCCGGAGAAAGGTACAGCTGAAGTGTTGGGGCATCTCTGCTTTTTTGTGACTAAGACAAACCATCATTAAATCCAAATTAAGGTCCTGATCCAACAGAGTACTTATACATGTGTGTAGTACCATTAACTTGGATGGGACTAGTCCCAGGATTAAAGATAAGGCCTGGGGTTTAAGAGTGAACAGGAGTACATAGAGAGGTACAGGACTGGAAACCAGGAACTACTCAAAGCTCTCTCTCTGACCTTATACAGGCCACTAACCTCTGCCTCAGCTTCCCCACCTGTAAAAATGGGTGAAATACTTGTCCGACCGTTAACACTTTTAAAGTGTTTTAATGATCTAAAAGTATGAACAAGAATGCAAGAGTTATTGTTCAAGTTAATACTGGGAATCCTATTAGGAAAAGATTTTCTACTCCTTGCAGCATCTGGTATAAAAGGTCAGATTCTTTGGTATGCTTAATATTGTGAAAAATAAATTTAATTGGCACAGGAGTCTTCCTATAACATGGCCCTTTGTGACAGAGCTGCTACAAATCCTATTTACAAATCCAGACAACTGTATTACAAAAAAAACAAAAAACAAAAAAAAAAAAAACCCCTTTTCAAATATTCATTTCCAGAGGAGGACAGTTTATGAACTCTCATAACTCTTCCAGTCCTACTGGAAGACCAAAATCACAACACAAACTACCCTAATGAGAAAGACACTGAAAATGATTGCTGTTTTCTCTGGTAGGGTATTGTCTGTTCCTTTAGTTAAAGTTCGAAAGACCAGCTCTGCTTGAAATCAGGTAAGAACCCTATGCTGGAATGGTTAATCGCCACCACCCAGCAAACTAAACACTTACACTTGGGATTTTTTTTCCATGCAGCCAGCAAAGCATCACGACTATCAGCACTTTCTGAAACAAGAGCCTTCAGCAAGATTTCTGTCCGGGGCTGAAGCCTGAGTGAATTCCAAAATGAAAGGGGATCAAATATAGATGTGATATATAGATATGTTAATTTATTTAACTATATTATGGCTGCATCTCTACTTTAGTGCTTGCAGTCTAGTGTTCTGCGTTTGTTTTATAACAATACTGATTAGAGGTTAGATGTAGACATAAAACATGTAACCCATGACTAAAGGGACAGTCCCAACTTGAAATCTACCACTGTTGTATGCAGGGTTGCTGTAGCCATGTTGGTCCTAGGATATTAGAGAGACAAGGTGGGTGAGGCAATATCTTTTATTGGACAAACTGTTGGTGAAAGGGACACAAACTTTCAAGCTACACAGAGCTCTTCTTTGGGTCCGGAATAGGTACTCAGAGTGTCACAGCTAAATACAAGATTGAACAGGGAGTTTAACTTAAGTAGTTAGCACATATTCAAGGTGAAGTAGGCTGTTAACACTCCTGTAGTCATAGGATAAAAAGGGGGTGAGTGGGTTCCAGATTGTTGGAATGAGTCATAAATCCAGTGTTTTTATTAAGACTATGATTTTTAGTATCTAGCAAAGTTATGAATGTAAGCTCCCAGGTTCGTCTTTTGAAAATATGCAGGTTTCTTTTGAGAATGAGGTCTGATAGGTCAGATATAGAGTGATTGCTTTGTGAAAAGTGTTCGCCCACAGGTAATAGGGTGTTTCTGTCTTATCGTTTTCCTGTGTGAGCTCATTTGAGAGTGTTGTGATAGTTATGGGGGGCATTTAGTGCACTGGATGAGGTACACCACATGTTGTGATAGGAATGTGTAGGTTCCATGGACCTTGAAAGGTGTGTTGTGTGTGAGGGTGTTGATCATTGATAGGGCCCTATCAATGAACTTCACGGTCCATTTTGGTCAATTTCACAGTCATAGGATTTTAAAAATAATAAATTTCATGATTTCAGCTATTTAAATCTGAAATTTCACGGTGTTGTAATTATAGGGGTCCTGATCCAAAAAGGAGCTGTGGGTGGGGTTGCAAAGTTATTGCAGGGCAAGTTGCTTTTACTTCAGCGGTGCTGCCTTCAGAGCTGGGTAGCTGTAGAGCTGTGCTGCTGGCTCGGAACCCAGCTCTGAAGGCAGAGCCGCCGCCAGCAGCAGCGCAGAAGGAAGGATGGCCTGGTATGGTTTTGCCACCCTTACTTCTGCACTGCTGCTGGCAGAGCTGGGCCCTCAGTCAGCAGCTGCCGCTCTCTGGCTGCACAGCTCTCAAGGCAGCACAGAAGTAAGGGTGGCAATACTGTGATTCCCCCCCCAAAAATAACCTTGCAACTTCCTTTTGGTTCAGGACCCACAATTTGAGAAATGCTGGTCTCCCCCGTGAAATATGTATAGTATAGGGTAAAAGCACACAAAAGACCAGATTTCACAGTCCGTGACACGTTTTTCACAGAAATTAATTTGATAGGGCCCTAATTACTGTACTGCTACAATGTCATGCCACAAAGGGCAAAACCTCTTTGGAACGTCTATTTTGTTAGACGACTCAAAATGGTATAGCTGGCTAAACTGTGAAGAAAATTAAATACAGACTCCCAGGGACTGATCCTGCAAATAGTTACACACAAGTAATTTTACTGTCACCAATAATCACACTGAAGCCAGAGTATCTACTCATATGTGTAAGTCTTTACGGGATCCTTACAGTTCACCAGTTTCGCTTGATAAAGGCCACTGGCCTTAGGTTTGCTAAGACAATTTTCCTTCTCTCTCCACTTAACAATTGAAGTAAATATCTTCGTACTCTTCCCAGTTTGGAAGTCCCTCTCTTTTAAGAAGGCTCAAGTGACTAACACCACTGCTGGGTGGCATGACACCTGTTTAGTCGATTGTTTTAACAACTTACTTGGACCATGTCTTCAGCATTGTGAGCGGACTGGACAGCAAACAACGCTTATAAGAGCCCAGCTGTTTAACAATCTAAAATAAATATTAGCATTTGTTAGACACTTGCCATAAAGTAAGAGGATGCTCTAAAATGTAAGGGGAAACCATGCAAGTTGTAATACACTTACTTTTCCTTCCAGTAAAAATTTGGCAAAGTATTTGTAGCGATCAATACCCTCTGGGTAATCTACCTCCACTGCTGGAAGCTGCCAGCCTACTCGATCTGGAAAGACAGGTCATATTAGGTCTTCTACTTAATTCTCAACGTGGATTTTTCCATCAGTGTAAGATTGCAGAGCACAAAGAGACTTTGCAGGCATTTAGAGAAATGCACAGCTAGTAACAGTGACATTAGAAGTCCTCCAGTATAGGACAGGATGTGACACACATCACAGCAATACCAGCGCCTAGAGGTTAGTATGCTAGCAGCTCTACGCTAACTCTGGAGAACCCAGTGGAGATACATAAGCCATCTCAAGGCATGTATAACATTCATGATTAGCAGGGTTCAGTCCTTTTGGACATAAAGAATTTTTATTCCATGGCCTTACAGCCAGTAGGGCAACACAGAGCAGTTTTTTGGGGAATGTAATATATATCAGAGCTACATTCCAACATGCAATGCTTCAAGAAACTTACAGAAAACACTTGGTCTGTGGCATCTTATTCTGCCTGTTTCAGGGCAATAAAATGGAGGAGGATTTTCCAAAGGTTTCCCAAAGTGACAATACGGAGGTAGCAGGACTGGGATCCATTCAGATTCAACGGCCGAAACACCTTCAGAATAGAAACACATACTACAAAATGAAGCATCTTTGCCTTCAGAACAATCTGTTCAATACTGTTTACACAGGGGTAATGTTCAGTGAAACTCGCACTCACTGGAGGTGAGCTCCTCAGACGAGTTGCCTCAGGGCCCATTTGAAAGTATCCCCATGGATTCCAGCACAGTTTTGTTTGACCTAGAGTCAAAGGAGAGCGGAGAGGGACTCTAAGCCCTTGTTTCAGAGCCCAAGCCTCATTCTCCTGCCCCGCACCATTTGGTTGGGTGGGAGGGGAGGCACAATCTGACTTGATCAAGCCCATTTCTCTTTGGCTGCTCTCTGGAAAGCAGCTGCCAGCCATGGGGCTCTAGCTCCTCCTTTGACCACCTGGATCCTTTGAAAGTCTTTCTCCCTGCTTAGGACAGTCAATTGGGAGTGGGAGGAGAACCACCCAAGCGGTCGGAGAGAATGCAACGTACATCTGGATGTCGTTCTCCTAAGCCAATCCAACTCTGCACCTAGGAAGGGAAAGACCACAAGGAGCCAGAGGGGGGTGGTCTAGGATATTGTGAAACAAGGAGGAAATCAGCAGCAACTTCCATGGCTGCCTTGGGGAGGCCCAGAGCCACCAAGGGCTGGCAGCTCTGGAGGCGGTTTCCAGCTGGACAGGGCTCCTCAGTCCTGAAGATACGTCAATGAGAAGTTAGACACGGACATCTACTGATTCCCACACTCCTGGCCAGCACCAAAGGGCAGGTGGGACTTGTGCTGCGAGCAAGTGAAATACTCTTCTGATTCCATAGTGAACGGCTGGACGGATCTGAAGAGGGAGGAGCTGAGCAATCTTACCTTTCATGTACATTTGAGTCGTTTCAACAATTTCTTGATACACCACAAACTCTGGGAGTTGTTTGAAGAGGACAGAATTCGGGTGGATAAAGACAGGGTCATCCAGCAGAGGAGTCTTAAAGAAAGCACAAAGGGCTCGACATGAACGGTAGCATGGAAGGAGACTGTGATGATTAGCAATCCAGTTCCTTGAGAGCACCTAGTTTAAATCCTTCACCAATGTTCTCTACGCGATGGAGATTTTTGGTTACACCCTGGTTTTCTGCATCACCTTCCTTCTAGGGACCTCACAGCGCTTCGCAAGTCGCCATTCATTCTGCTTCCCAAAATTTTGACGAGACACCATAGAAAGTAATCACCCCAGGCTAGGAGTGGGGTATCTGCAGCATGGAAGAGTTAACTTCCTATAGTGACACTGGAGCAGGGCTGGGAACAGAGCCCCAATCCTGCGTTTGGGCCACTAGACCATGCTCCGCATAGAACTCTTATTTCTAGATCACAAAGTTACAGGAGGAGGGCGATGGTCAAACTGAGCCATGCCACTCATCTTTACCTTGTAGGCATTTTTCCATTTCTCATCCAGAAGTTCCTCCGCCTGGATCCTTCGGGCAATATGATCCCCTAACCCCGCCAACACTATCTGTCTCAAGTAGGTCACCTGGGTCTCTGTGGGAGGCTTCATTTTTGGATCAACGAAGAGGCCAGCATCGGGGCAGACTGAATTCACTGAGGAAGAGCAAGAGTGTTAAGATTCTCACAAAGTTGGAAAGAAAAGAGGATCCCAGTTAATTTACCACTACCTGAAGATAGGTAAATACTGGCTTCCTCTCTAAAGCCATGGATATTTGCCACGGAGACTTAGCCTCTAGTTAAACTGGGTTTACGAAAAATACCACTGTGGTGAGCCACAGAGCATGGGCTACGCTGCTGGCAGCATAAAAGGCTGCACTGTGCTGAGCAGAGAAAGCCCAAGCCTGCAACTGAGTTATCGGCTGCTAAATTTTTACCTGCTGTCGTCAGCTGCCCCCGTAAGCGCCTGATTTCCACCATAGCTTTGTATCGCAGCCCATTTGCTTCACAGAATTTAGGAGTACACCTTGCATACTCACAGGCCCCCACAGCTCCTGGAAGAGAATCTTTATTCAGCAGGGAAACAACAAAGAGCTTTAACAAAAACGCCAACTAGCTTCCCAAAGGTGAAACGGATTAGGCTGCAGAACATTTTCCCCCAGCGGGGTAGCGAAGCCCATAGTTTGTATCTATTCAGGTTTGCTCATTGGCTGGAACTAGCCTGGAGGATGCACCGATGAACATAAGACAGAACACCATCTTCCAGTGGACTACAGGACTCAACTTCTATGAACAGCAAGTAGCCCTCCTTATACAGCATTTCCCTTTGCTACGGCACTATGAATCCTTTAGCTTTGTATATCCGATTACGTTGATTGAAATTAATCACCTCCCCGCAAGACACAGTATGTTCACGTCACTGGCAATAGATACCTAACATCACCATGAGGTCTCCTAGCTTTTGAAAAGGCCCTTGTCCAGCCCAGATCCTTCGCATCTGTATAACTCTTGCTTTCTTCCCCTTGAGCTTCTCCGTCTCTTCTTCACTTACAGCTGGTCTAAACCAAAAGCACAATCAATACACTCTAAAGCTTTCTAGCAAGCACCATCGGCCATGTCAAAACAGCTCTGTATTTTCCCTTCCAGTATCACTAAACACTAGACAGACTGATATAAAATTGGTAGTAAAAAGCTTGTCTAAAACTGGAAGATAAAAAGAAAACCCGGGGAATCGGTCGGTTCATTATCTCAGGCTGATCCAAAAGAGATAAAACTGGGTGACTAGGAGAAGAAAGTGCTGCCCCAACACTCCAGTGGTTGTTCTACCACATGGGAGAATGGAGCGTGAATTCCAAGCCTGGTATGCCATCCCCAGGAGTATTAAGAGGCTACAACAAAGGATATGGGACATTGCTGCTGGTGGAGCCGGTACTGCAGCCTATCAGAGAGGTGTATGTCTGAACAGGGTGTTGAGGAAGTCATGGGACTAGAGACTCAGACTCACCACCATGCCCCTGCCTACATATGGACCCAATTCCCCGTCCAGCAAGTGAGACTGAACGGCAAAACACAACTCCGAGTGAGAGGTTTTAAAAAGCTAAACTGTTTGTGCTGGGGATCAGACAGACAGCACGCTGGTCATGTTTAACAGAATATCCTGCCTCTACTCTGATCTCCCCTATAGCTTTCCAACTTCAGGCTACTGGCAGAATGACCACTGATGTCAGCTATACATGGGTTGCATTGTAGTCTGTTATCTGTAACTCTTCCGCAGTGCAATCACAAGACAAATGTTAGAAAAGGGGAGAAAAGGGCTCTTGGTATCTACAAGGCTATAGTTTTAATTAATGCCACCAAGCACAGAATACAGAGGTCAGTCAATGATACTTCACTGCCACCTTCATGCTTAGCTCTACAGGCACTAGTTTCATGGGGTAACCATTAGAGATGCTGTATATAAGGGGTTAAAACAAATATTTCCCTGTCCAGCTTGTCTCTCCAGCTTTGGCTGGTATTCCAGAAAGCAATACCTAGGCACTCTTTAAATGGTATCTGGTGCTAAGGGAACCTATTTTTACTCCAGCTTAAGCCACTCACCTCTCAAACTCCTCAAAGAGCTCTCGAACGGTCATTGCCGACACTATGGTAATGGCATACGGCAGGCAGTCGTGCTGTTTACTTAAAGCAAGCATCTTAGCGTAGCGTGGGGCCACAGGAAAGGACGCCATGGTCACGCCCAAGGGACTAATTGGACAGCTCAGCTTTGCTATCTGCAGATCTTTCAGCCTGGAAGAGGCGGAAACCGAGTCATGTGATAACAGCATTTCCCCCCTTTCACACAAGCTTTTTCTATAGACTTTGAGTCGCCAGCTGTTTATTGCACACTTGCACTTTTCTCTCTCTGATTGCATATGTGACTTTAGTAGCGATGAAAGACTCCAAATTCAGCCTGAATGCCTTTCTTCCCAACACTGCTTCCGCACTGCCCTGCCCTGGAGGGACCACCTCCAAGTGTCATTCTCAGTCCTGGGACTCTCAGGGTGTGAGCAAGTGTGGGAACGGCAGCAGGAGTTAGGCTGAAAAAACAATTCATTTCACAGAACAAGGATCACATGGTGACAGTTTCTGGTCCCTAGAAGCCTGGGCTGCATTTGAAACAGTCACTACGGGCTGATTTACCCCAATTCACAGCAAAGGGACGGCATCGGTTTTAATTCACCCCTTTTGTTATTTCATAGCAAGTCCGCGTGCGAACCCTCATTTCAGAATAAAAGTGTCCAATTTTGCTGTAGCTGAAATTGATATTTTTACTGATTTAGGTGAATATCAAAACAGGGCACTTATTCCAGAGTAAGAGTGGCCACGCAGAAACTTGCGGCAAAACAACAAGAGGGGTGAATTAAAACCGACTGTTATTTGCTGCAAGCGTGTGGGGTAGCCAAGGGGAGCTATTGGGTCCCCTTGTCTCACCTTCATATTTATCGGCACAAATATTACAAGACCTGGAAAGGCCTCTGAACGTTATTAACCAAGATTTCAGTGGTGCATGAAATGCTCCCCATCTGTACAGTGCTTCAAGAGCTGTCTCGATTCAAGGTGCAGTAGAAATCCAAGGAAGGAGGAGCAAAACCCAAGCCATTAAAATCTGAATCAGTCTCAGTTTGGCTGGTTTAAAACACCAGATTATTACAGACTAGGAAGTGCAAAGGATTCTGGGAAGCAGCCCGGCTGACAGACCTGCTACAGCATTGATACCAAGGGGAGACTGTCAGAGAACTGGCACAGAAGGGAGACTGGCAAAGCTCCGTCTCACTATCACGTAAAAGACGATGTAGGAAAAACACCCCACTTGTTGCTGCTTCCAGCCACTGCTATAATCCTCAGTAAGTCATCACTGTGAAAAAACTTGTGGGAGACCTCAGGCACCCTACCTTCCTGTCTTGGGTGGCTCCTGCAGGGCTCCAAGCGCTATCAGTAGCTCTTCAGCAGCTGCAAGTGCCTCTGTTGGAGGCGGGGTTGGAAAAGGGAAGTTGATCACCTAGGAACGCAGGAAGAAATGAATGTTTAACTGACACTGAATAGTAGAGTTCGGCTGTCGTTCATCTGAGACAAGTCCTCTTTGGTTCCAAAAGCCAACAGAGGCAATACATTTAGGAGAACTCCCCAGCACAAAGAGAGACAGACAGACACCTGGAAGGGAGTGGCTAGAGCACGCGATTAGGAATCTGGAATCCAGGGTTTTATTCTCGACTGTGACTGAATCAAAGTATGGCCTTAGACAAGCCGCTTGAAGGCCTTTTCAGAAGTGCTGAGTAAAGGGCCGGCTCCAGGCACCAGCGAAGGAAGCAGGTGCTTGGGGCAGCCAATAGAAAGGGGCGGCACTTCCGGATCTTTGGCGGCAATTCGGTGGCGGGCCCTTCACTCCCTCTCCAGCGGCAGCTCAATCTTTTTTTTTCCTTCGCTGCCTAGGGCGGCAAAAAAGCTGGAGCCAACCCAGAACTCCCAATTTAAGGCAACGAGGGGGGGGGGGGGGGGAGGGGGAGGGGCTCAGAGTAGGAGCCCTCTGAAAAATAAGCCCTTAGCCTGGGTGTTTCAGAATACCCCTCTGTAAAATGGAGATATTGCCCCTCATAGGGAAGTTGAGAGGCTTAGAGGACACCTGTGAAGTTAACACACAAACAATGGACATGTAGGCTTTATTGCTCCTTTTGTATGAACAAAACCTGAGGTCTTTTAAGGAACAATAGATTTAATTATTTTCCTCGCCCCATTTTTGAAATCCCAGGTCTGTGCTTTGCTGGCTGTTTTCATGAGACTGTTGATGAAAACGCACAGCGCATGCACAAGTGGAGATGAAGCTGTGAAGCCCATTGAGGAGGTCTGATGCAATGCATTGCAAGATCAGAGCCAAATACCAAGCCCTGGGACTACAACATAGCACCTCCCTCCCCCCCATCTCTGATACAAGGCACAACGTATCCTCACACCAAACAGGCAGCGGTACAGCAATTTATGCTTATTTCTGGCCCCCAGAAGACACTGAAAGAGTGCTAGAACGTAAAGGCGGCTTTTCGGCTCACCTTTTCAATGTTTAACGCTTTCATCTGTAGAATCAAGTCTTCCACAGGTCGCCTTGTAATTTCCGGAGGAGAAAATTTCTCAAAGTCACTGAAAACTGCAGATGAATAGAGCCTAATGAAAGAAAAATGTTGGTTAGAGACGGATATGACATCTGAACCCACAACATATACGTCACAGAGATGAAAAGAAAAGCAAATAAAGTTTTTTTTGTTTTTAACATCGCTTTGGATGAAAAAAAAAAGTGAATTTTTAAAGGTTTAATCTTCAGATTTTAAAGCATCTTAACCACC
>NW_020664585.1:9174657-9202032 GCF_002925995.2 Terrapene triunguis
CGGTGGCGGGCCCTTCACTCCCTCTCCAGCGGCAGCTCAATCTTTTTATTAGCTGGAGCCAACCCGGGACCCCCAATTTAGGGCAAGGGGGGGGGGGGGGGGGGGGGGGGGAGGGGCTCAGAGTAGGAGCCCTCTGAAAAATAAGCCCTTAGCCTGGGTGTTTCAGAATACCCCTCTGTAAAATGGAGATATTGCCCCTCATAGGGAAGTTGAGAGGCTTAGAGGACACCTGTGAAGTTAACACACAAACAATGGACATGTAGGCTTTATTGCTCCTTTTGTATGAACAAAACCTCAGGTCTTTTAAGGAACAATAGATTTCACTATTTTCCTCACCCCATTTTTGAAATCCCAGGTCTGTGCTTTGCTGGCTGTTTTCATGAGACTGTTGATGAAAACGCACAGCGCATGCACAAGTGGAAATGAAGCTGTGAAGCCCATTGAGGAGGTCTGATGCAATGCATTGCAAGATCAGAGCCAAATACAAACCAAGCCCTGGGACTACAACATAGCACCTCCCTCCCCCCCGTCTCTGATACAAGGCACAACGTATCCTCACACCAAACAGGCAGCGGTACAGCAATTTATGCTTATTTCTGGCTCCCAGAAGACACTGAAAGAGTGCTAGAACGTAAAGGCGGCTTTTCGGCTCACCTTTTCAATGTTTAACGCTTTCATCTGTAGAATCAAGTCTTCCACAGGTCGCCTTGTAATTTCCGGAGGAGAAAATTTCTCAAAGTCACTGAAAACTGCAGATGAATAGAGCCTAATGAAAGAGAAATGTTGGTTAGAGACGGATATGATATCTGAACCCACAACATATACGTCACAGAGATGAAAACAAAAGCAAATAAAGTTTTTTTTGTTTTTAACATCGCTTTGGATGGAAAAAAAAAAAAGAATTTTTAAAGGTTTAATCTTCAGATTTTAAAGCATCTTAACCACCTTTACATCTAAAATACCACACAAGAGGAATCAAGCTTTGGTATTTTCCTTTCATTTGGCTGCCCAACAAACAGAGAATGGTTTTCAGACCCTGACCCCTCCTTTGCGAGAAGCCTACGGAGAGGGAACTGGCTAACCTGTAACAGTGCCCTGGCTCCGTGCGGCCAGCTCGTCCTGCCCGCTGGTTTGCAGATGCTTGAGACGTCCAGGTGACTTTGAAAGACGAAACCCCAGTAACTTTGTCATAGAAGCGTTTCTTGACTTTCCCGCAGTCAACCACGTATTTAATGCTGGGGATAGTGAGAGACGTCTCAGCCACGTTGGTTGCGACAACGCACAGTCTTGTTCCAAGAGGAGGAGGTCGGAACACCTGTAGCAAACACAGTTTGGCAGATGAACCGCATTGCCCGTAAAACAAGTTAGTGAAGTCAATTCAGATAAGCTAGAACAGGGGTGGCCGACCTGAGCCTGAGAAGGAGCCAGAATTTACCAATGTACATTGCCAAAGAGCCACAGTAATATGTCAGCAGCCCCCCATCCGCTCCCCCCTGGCTCCCAGCGCCTCCCACCCACTGGCAGCCCCGATCAGCACCTCCCCCTCCCTCCCGATCAGCTGTTTCGTGGCATGCAGGAGGCTCTGGGGGAAAGGGGGAGAAGCGAGGGCACGGCAGGCTCAGAGGAGGGGGCGGGAAGGGTTGGAGTGGGGACAGGGCCTGGGGCAGAGCCAGGGGTTGAGCAGTGAGTACCCCCCGGCACATTGGAAAGTTGGTGCCTGTAGCTCCAGCCCCGGAGTCGGTGCCTATACAAGGAGCCGCATATTAACTTCTGAAGAGCCGCATGTGGCTCCGGAGCCACAGGTTGGCCACCCCTGAGCTAGAAAGACAGAAGCGATCACAATGAGAGTGGCCTCACATCATGTGTCCTGGTGTGTGAATTAAGCACACAGGTCAGCAGAGGCCTGTTTTCTCCCCTACCTGAATCTCCCACTGGTCTGCCCACTGTAGGCTATTTCAAGATGCTAATTTTAGCACACAAACCAAGAGCCGTTGCACAGATTCTAAAGTCAGGTACTGAGAATAGTCACTTATTCCCGTGCAAATAATCCTTTACCTTGGCTTGCTTTTCTGGTGCTAGTAAAGAGTAGAGTGGGAGCACGTAGAGTGGAAGGGAAGAATTGGACTTCTCACCTGTAGAGAAACAAAATGGCATTCTTAAAAACATGGCAAGCAAACACTAGGCATTTCATTCCCAACAGTGTCCTGACAAACTAAACTTTTATACACATTTCAACCTGAAAAAAGTCAGATTTTGTAAATCACTTCTTTTAAAATTGCCATCAGAAACCCTGCAATGAGAAACCCACGCTTTATAAATAATGGTTTACACTACACATCCTAAAGTGCTAACACACCAGTTTAGAACCAAAGCAAAGAGGACAGGTGCCCAGTAACAGTTTCACATATTGGTAAGTGAGGTTTGTTTTACATATGTGGTTTTCATTTCAAAGTATCAAACCTTCCTCTAGTCCATCATCCCCCAAATCTAGGTCAATGTCAGAGCCCACAGCATCCTCATCATCATCCATTTCAGCTTCTCTGTCCTCATCGCCTTCGTCCACTGGCAAAACGGAGTAACTGTTCAGATCGATTTTGGGTAGTGGCTAGAAGCGAGAAAAAGGGGAACCATTAAAAGCCTTTCTAGATTTAATATTAGCAGTTGTGCAAAAGGTCATTAAAAGCTTTTAGAAGCTGGTAATAAATGCAACTCTAGGGTCTCAATCCTGAACTGATCTCAAGATGCATGGGGGATTAGGCCCTAAATGGTTTCATCCGTAACTGAGGGGAATCAGGAAAGACAAGCCGGTTAAATGTTTTTAAGGACGTGTTGTGTAGAAATGATGTTTTGTACATCAGGTTTCTCCTTTCCCCACAACCCTCCTTCAGGCAATTTTACCAATCAGAGAGCAATATTTTAATAATTTAATGATCTGTTGGCAATAAAGTTCACATCACTTATACGGTCAGCAGTCAAACACCAGCTTTCCTCACAAAGTAATCCTGAACCCACGAAGTCCAGAGTTCCTTCCATTAAAGTGCTAATTTATTAGTGCTTAATAGTGGAAATCCATCTCCCCTCCTTGTAGTGCCCAGGGGTGCATTCAAGCCCTCTCCCTCAACCAACCACTTAATGCAGCAGTTACAAATCTAGATCAAAGCAGGATGGAATTCTTTACTTAAGGGACAGCCACACAATTGCAAGTTGCTTATAAATCAGACCGAAGTATTTAAAAAAAAAAAAATCTGTTTGAAAACATTCTGTTTTCCTGAGCTATACACAAACGAAAGCCAAAACTGAACTTCCTTTTCAGGTCAACAGGGGTAACCTAGATTCCTGCTCTTTTGCAACAATTATCCACTCACACGAGTGCCAGTTCCATTCACGTTTAAAAGATATTACCATAGTTTTCTTCTGTTTGGATTTCTTAAATTTCCTGGTTTCTTCGACTGATTCTTCCTTCTCTTCATCTCCTATGAAGAAGCATGTGGGATTCTCAGAGTGCTGAAAGATGACTCTGCAGAGCAGAGCTTAACATTGCTCTAAAGAGCTTCTCATTCAAGATATCAAAGCAAAAAATAGCTAGTGACCAAGTGGTTGAGAGGGCCCCGGGCATTTTTGTTATGTTAACGAATCACAGTACATCAGTGGCAGATTGCTCTGAAGTGGTGCATTTTGAGGAGGACTCTGAAGCAGAGGATTAGCTTTCTGCAACAGGAGAGGATGTGAAAGTGATCTTCCATTTTAGGAAACTGCACCATTCCTTGCAAGCTCCTGTAATCAATGCAAGGCTGAAACAGTGGCGAAATGCAACAGACCCCAGGGGAGTTAAGGAGGGCAAATCACACACAACACAGAAAGATCTGTTTTCTCAAAGCTGAAGCTGAGTCATCAGGAGGTCTCTCAATAGGTCTTTTCCCAAGTTTATTTCTGGAACACTCGTTGCTTAAAACCTTAAAAGTAAACTCGCATCTCCATACGATGTAACAGTTAAAAGTTAGCAGTCCTTTAGTCCCTGGAGTTACCTTCAGTTTTATTTTTACGGAATGGAAAGGCTTTTCTTAGTCTTCTACAGAGCGAGTGTACTTCTGCTTGGCCTGTTAAGAACACCAAAATCCCTCCTGCAACAGAACAGGTCACCTTAAATCAGAAGACAGGTCGTTTCAAAAGGGAAAATCACAGAACTAGTGCTCACTCTTCAGAGAGGACAACGTCAAATATATCACAACTGTGGAACATAACGCATGACCCACTTCACAATTCCTTACTAACACATGTGAGAAATCATGCAGAATACCACAGCATATTTAAGTATAGGCTTATTCTCCAACATCCCTTGCAAGGAATGAAGTACAGGAGACAGTGCTGCTGGTTTTTATGGGTTTTGTTGTTTTTTTAATAAAAATTTTTTAGTCCCTGAAACCACTTAGACCCTTCTGGCAAACATTTTAAGTGTAAAGAATTTGAGATGCTGAAGAGTTCTCGGCAGCAGTCTTACCTGCGGGTAACATTCGGTGGATTTTACAGACTTTTCTAAAACATTCCCCATTGTAGTCATCTACTGGAGTCCTCTTATTAAAATGAACAGTCACAGGGAATTGCCTTGCATCTACCTAGAAAGGAATCCAACAGGAAACGAGCCTCATTTTACGATTACAGCAGAAGCGGGTTTCACGTACTGTGGTTCAGGGGGAATCAGAAAGCTCATTAAAAGCCTTGACAATGTGTCCTTTCACACAGTTAAACAGATATTTCACCACACTCCATAGAACTGGCTTATGCATTTGTTTTAAATAGCCCAGGTTCTCGTAAACCATTCTATTTCTTCTCTGTATTTCAGCTCATTTTTACTGTTTTGACCCTCTGAAAATGAGTGCAGCAAATCATCTTAAAAAAATAAAGAGAATAAGACTACATGGGAGATAACCCAGTCCAGCATTGCTTTGGTAAGTGTTCTAGCTGAAGCCCCAGTGTCTAGCATATTGTTAGTTTGAGACCCTGAAGACCGGAAGCTCACTACAACCAATTTGTTTGGCTTTTGCCCTAGGGTATAACAGTATTTTTCATACTACAAAGACCTTTCCAATGATACTTTACCTTCAATCAACCAGAATTGCCACTTTGAATGGAGACCTCTCTTTCCAGTATAACTTTCTAAACAATCAAGGGCTTAAGATTCTTTATATCTAGCTTGCTACCCGCAGAAAACTAGCTGCAACATTTAGTGCAACCAACAGAAAAATCGCAAACCTCTTGCACTCCTACTAAACACAAACGGCACTAAATTAACATTAAAGAGACTTCAAAGCAAGAATGAAGGTGCTAATCTGGCCTCACGGTGCCTTTCACCTTCTGTGCATTGGCAATATCAGCACAGCTCTGAGTACTACGTTAACTGCTTCAGCAGAGCCAACATTTTGTAGGTTACCAAAAATAGCAGGCATTTCTCCAGCCCTTACCACACAAATTGATGACAAGTCAGTAGCATCAGAGACTCAAGAGAGCGACTTAGAATCCAAAAGGCTTTTTAAAAATGATTGTCAACATTTGAGGGATTCCACTCTATGAAAAGTAGAACTCCACTTGGATCATTTTCTAAACTGTAACCGTCGGTGTTTTGAGACCACTTTCTTCAGTGGGAGCTGGAATTCTTAGCAAGAGAAACCGTAAAATACATAGTTCAAAACAAAATGGGGGGGGGGTGAGATAGCTCAATGGTTTGAGCATTGGCCTGCTAAACCCAGGGTTGTGAGTTCAACCCTTGAGGGGGCCACCGAGGGATCTGGGGCAAAATCAGTACTTGGTCCTGCTAGTGAAGGCAGGGGGCTGGACTCGATGACCTTTCAAGGTCCCTTCCAGTTCTAGGAGATAGGATATCTCCATTAATTTATTTATTTATTAAATTACAAGCAGGACAATTGCCTGCAGCGCCATTGCTGAAATGACTGCAATGCTGGCTGAGAAGATTGTAAATAACAGGCAGCAAAGGGAAAAATGCCTCTGTAAGCATCCAGATTTACAAAGGAAACCCGGGTCAGACCCCATTCATTACAGCCCTGGCAGCAGACCCCACTAGGATGAACGTTACCTGTATAGCAGGAGGAACAGCAGGAAAGAGTTTCTGGTTATCAGTGAAGTCTTCAACACGAAGGGTGGCAGACATAATGATGAGCTTCATAGGCTGCCCTTTCTGTGGAAATGCAAATATGCAGCGTTACACTGCAGTCTGGCCACTTGTAATCAGTTATGTAGCACGAGACACATGCATGTGCGCTGCTGTAACAGATATCAAATATAAGCCGCTGCCCCAAAGCCCTCACAGTCTTAAGGCACAAAGTGCAATATAAGGCCATAGGACAGTACAAAGAGAGGGCCAAATACTATGGTCCTTAGACAAAAATCCTATTGGCAGTCCTGACTCTGCCACAGACTCACCAAGAGGCCAGCCTTAAGCAAGGCACTGAACCTCCCGCTGCATGTCTGCACAGGTACAATGAAAACAAACACCTAGGAATTGTCATGCTAAATTAGCCAAGTTGTCCACTTACTCCAGCATCCCTGTCTCCAACAGTGGCCAGTACCAGATATTTCAAGGTACATAAGAACATAAGAATGGCCATACTGGGTCAGATCAAAGGTCCATCTAGCCTAGTATCCCGTCTTCTGACAGTGGCCAAAGCCAGCTGCCCCAGTGGGAATGAACAGAACAGGTAATCATCAAGTGATCCGTCCCGTCGCCCATTCCCAGCTTCTGGCAAACAGAAGCTAGGGACACCATACCTCCCCATCCTGGCTAATAGCCATTGATGGACCTATCCTCCATCAACTTATCTAGTTCTTTTTTGAACCTTGTAATAGTCTTGGCCTTCACAACATCCTCTGGCAAGGAGTTCCACAGGTTGACTGTGCATTGTGTGAAAAAATACTTCCTTTTGTTTTTTTAAACCTGCTGCCTATTAATTTCATTTGGTGACCCCTAGTTCTTGTGTTATGAGAAGGAGTAAATAACACTTCCTTATTTACTTTCTCCACACGAGTCATGATTTTATAGACCTGTCATATCCTCCCTTAGTCGTCTCTTTTCCAAGATGAAAAGTCCCAGTCTTATTAATCTCTCCTCATATGGCAGCCGTTCCATACCCCTAATCATTTTTGTTTCCCTTTTCTGAATCTTTTCCACTATATCTTTTTTGAGATGGGGTAACCACATCTGCACACAGTATTCATTATGTGGGCGTACCATGGATTTAGATAGAGGCAATATGATATTTTCTGTCTTATTATCTATCCCTTTCCTAATGATTCCCAACATTCTGTTCGCTTTTTTGACTGCCGCTGCACATTGAGTAGATTTTGTCAGAGAACTATCCACAATGACTCCAAGATCTCTTTCTTGAGCGGTAACAGCTAATTTAGACCCCATCATTTTATTTAACATGTATAATTGGGATTGTTTTCCAATGTGCATTACTTTGCATTTATCAGCATTGAATTTCATCTGACATTTTGTTGCCCAGTCACCCAGTTTTGTGAGATCCTTTTGTAGCCCTTCGCAGTCTGCTTGGGACTTAACTATCTTGAGTAATTTTGTATCATCTGCAAATTTTGCCACCTCACTGTTTACCCCTTTTTCCAGATCATTTATGAATATGCTGAATAGGACCGGTCCCAGTACAGACCCCTAGGGGACACCACTATTTACCTCTATTCATTCTGAAAACTGACTATTTATGCCTACCCTTTGTTTCCTATCTTTTAACCAGTAACCAATCCATGAGAGGACCTTCCCTCTTATCCCATGACAGCTTACTTTGCTTAAGAGCCTTTGGTGAGGGACCTTGTCAAAGGCTTTCTGAAAATCTAAGTACACTATATCCACTGGATTCCCCTTGTCCGCATGCTTGTTGACTGCCTCAAAGAATTCTAGTATATTAGTAAGGCATGATTTCCCTTTACAAAAACCATGGTGTAAGGTAGGTGTAAGATTCCCCTAGGGGAAGTCTTTTCCTAATTGTTCTCTTATACCTTGAAGGATGAGGGTTTTATATCCAAATGTAATGGTGAATGTCCTCACTTTCTGAATGTCCAATTTTAAATCCTCCTCAGTTCTTGGACTTGATGTCTTGTGGCAGCGAGTTATGCAGGTTAAATGGGTATTGTGTAATAATTTGTTTCCTTTTTATCAGTGTTTAAGTGTTTTACCTGTCAGTTTCATGGATCATCCCCCCCAGTTCTTGTGATATAAGAAAAGACAAAAGGGGCTCTTATCTACCTTTTCTTTGCTATTCTTTATTTAATTTAGCTTCCTCATATTCCTTTTTATTCATCTCGTCTCCAAGCAGGAGTCCTAATTTTTCCACTCTCTCCTTTCCATGCATTTAATCTTTTCTGTTACCCATTTTTGGCCCATATCTGCTCCCACTAAGAAGCGCAACCACCTCTGCTTTTCTTACCTTTCCACGAAGGGGCACGATGCGAGATAGGAGGCCAATCAGGATATCTGTGTACACACTTCTTTCATGGGCTTCATCAATAATGATCACTTTGTACTTCAAAAGCAAGAAGTCCTAGAAATAAAGAGGGAAGCTGAGTCATCTCATCACATCAAGTCAAACCTCAATCGGGTCTCTCTCTATGTTAAGGTTGGGTCAGTCATCTTAGTCATCACTTCGAATCTATCTAGGTTTATATGACCCTCCCATTACTGTCCTATCTGAGCACATCACAATCTTTCGTGTACTGAAATGGATGGTCTTAAAATTGGTTGTGCCTCATGGGGGTAGAGGAAGGGTTGGTGGTCCAAATGAGGGATCATTTGTCCTCCTAACACCTCTGTGAGGTAGGAAAGTGTTATTATCCCCATTTTACAGATGGGAAATGAAGGCACAGTCTTAGTCTAGCCATAGTTCACAGTCTAAGTGACTTGCCCAAGGTTACATAGGAAGCCAGAGGCAGAACAGGGGCTTGAACCCAGGTTTCCCAAGATATAGGCTGGTGTCCTAATCCCTGGACCATTCTCAGTGTGGAGAATGTGATGAAGAAATCCCAACACCTATTCCTATGAAGGTCAATACAGCAGCTGAAACAAGAATTGTACCTCCAACAAGCGTAAAAAGAATAATCATAGACACCTAGTCGCCAAAAATACAACTTAACTGCTGAAAGGGGTTTTGTTTTAAGAAGGAACGCTTGCGCTCATGGCAAGTCCTAGCAGGAATGCGTGGAATTTCTCTAGAGACATTAAATGCCTTCTGTTTTTTCATTGCTGAAGATAATTTACCTTCTGAATTTCTTTCAGTAACACACCATCCGTCATGAACTTAATTTTGGTTTCACCTGTAACGTTTCCTTCATAACGTATTTGATATGAAACTACCCTGTAGAGAAAATACATCAGTATTACACAAACAAAGCCACACACACACAAAAAAAAAGCATTATAGACCAAATGTAAAAAGCTGGGAAAGGAAGGAAAGTCAGAGTTCAGGTTAGAACGCTGTCTTCAGCCCAATTCAGCTATGACTTGGTACCACAGCATGAGGTGCATGGAAGATCACAGATTGCCTGAGTCTCCACTTCCCAGACTCCAGCACATGCAGAATTCTACTGTCCTATACAGGAACCTTTCCCTCTAAGAAAGCGGGATACAGAATAGCTTTATTTTCAACTAGCCCATTGTTATGGCACACCTGCTCTCCCCTACACACTACACAGCCACGTCTCCTTCCCCACCTCCTCAACAATCCACTGACTCTCCAATGGGAACTATGATGAGGGCTTGTTAACACCAAGACCACCATCGTTTTTTCTAGGGAGCAGCAGAGCTGAGTTCATTGAAAACTTCCTACAGTTCCTCTCAGGAAAGGCCAGCAGAACAGGCTGCAGTTAATCTGACCCCAAGATAACATCCCTCCAACCTCTCCCACACAACAGAAGATTTATACTAAGGGGGGGAGGGGTTCTGTCGTTTTTGACTGTCCTGGTTAGCCCCTGATCTTTTGGCCCTTACCTGTGTGAAAGATTCATTTCCTTAGCAACCCGATGGGACATAGACACTGCGGCTACACGCCGAGGCTCTGTGATTCCAATGATGCCATCAGAACTAGGACAGAGGAGAAAAGCTTTTTACAGACAAACCTAAGAAAAAGAGGACAAGAGGAATTTCTCCAGGTGGGTTTTGGGCTTGTCTTACCACACATGTAGGTTCTCCTTTATTGTTGGGAGGACCAGGTAATCCCTACCAAATGGGCTCCTTTGGGGAAGAAGCCTGGGCTGGAGAGGGAATATTGCAGAAGCGGAACGTTTATTGCAACTGAATGAGACTGAACTGCGGAAGCAGGCAGCATCTAAACTGCACTGCCTAAACCTGTAAAAGGGACGGTAGCACCGGACAAGCTGCAGATGGTTTTTCACTACGTAGAATGGTGTTTATTTTAATTTTGCAAGGAACACGTGGAGTGTCTTGGAGAGAGAAACCCACCAGCTTTCCCCCTTCGCTAACCTACCTTCACGGTTAGTGACAAGTACTACAGCCCTACTGTGAAAAATAAAAGTGATGTTTAAAACAAGGTAGCAGTTTAAAAAGCTCTAAAATAAATAATCTCGAGGGATTTTTGTGCAAACTAAGGACTGCCCACAGATTTTTCTCCTTCAAGTTCATTTCACCTCCATCTGAGGTAGGCACTATTGCTGCTCATAGAGGTAACAGCACTAACACAGGAGTCTTAAGCAGAGACAAAATTCCAAAACCAGAAAGGGATGGAACTTAACTAAAAAAAAAATATTCTCATCACTTTTCAGTATAAAAGAACAGAAGCCTACCTGGCATAGCCTGCTTCATACAGAAACTGAGGTACTTGAGTGGTTTTACCACTCCCAGTTTCTCCGCATATGATGACAACAGGATTCTCGTTAATAGCTTCCATGATAACTTGTTCTTCAGCGAGGATAGGAAGCTTTAGTCTCGCTTCCTATTGAAAACAAAATAGAAACTTTATTTTCAGTTTGTGTGTCTTGATCCCTCTTTCTGTTTGGCTTTTTAATGGGTCAAGTTGAGTTTAACAACATTTTCAAATGGAAACTCATCCCATAACTCACTATCCTATATCTGCTCAGTGATAAGTGGACTCTTTCAAATTTCTGCAGAATTAAATCTATCTGAAACTACATTTAGCATAATGGAGAATAAAACCCAGTTTAACAGTTAAGATTTTCAGTTCATTACACCAAAGGGTTTAAGATCTCAGATCATTAATAAGTTACATATTTAGAATTAGTGACAAATACATATGTTTTGAAACAAAACTGAAAGTCGTTCCCTTCTTTATTCACTTGACAAGCTCAAAGCCCAAAGTTGCGCAACAGCTGGTATCAGTAACACTTAAAGCAATACTGGGAATGCACTCTGCACTGTTTGCAGTGCTATCAATGTTACCGACTGATGCAGGTGAATCCCACAAGTCTCCACTTAAGTATTTGCCAAGAATTAGTCTGATGGAGAGTGTCATTCCAGATTCCTTGAAGAACGTTTATTGTGATGAATCACTAACAAAGACTGACCTGTATCTCAGGTGACCTGTCCACTGGGATGAAAACTGCAGGCTTGGAAGATGGCTTATGAAATGCTTTTTGAAGAGCTGGCGTGCTAGGAAGAGCCTGATCACTATTCAATGGCTTCTTAATGCATTCTTCCGCCTTTCCAAAGTTAAAGTTGTCAGTGGCTGTCTTTTCAATTGCTTCTTTATGCTCTTCCTCTTCATCCTCATCAGAGGATTCAGTCTTCTTTTCAGCCTCCAGTTCCATACCTAGTCTGCGCCTTTTTTTATTTGCACCACTGATGCTACTAATCTTCTCCGGACACATGGTGCCTGCTTCTTGTACTGTCCTAAAACGGAATATTTACACATTATGGGCATTTCCCCCCAATATAGCTAGCGTTTTCACACTTCAGATCCTCGCCCCCCAAAAAGGAAACCATCTCAAAGAACATGAGGCTGTAATAAGTCTCATTTTCTTTCTACCTCACCATAACTACCAAATTATTTTGACTTTAAATAATTTACAAATCTATCAAGTAATATTTATAGTAACTTAGGTGAAGAAGCCATTTAAAGCAAAAAAAGGAATCTATGTGCAACACAGAGACTGAGAAAGCAAGAATATGCCTGATTCGCAACAGCAGCAATAGATGGAAGTTTACCGTTTGGTCTGGTACATGCGTTCTCCAATACCCAACTTGGAAGTGGTATACAGAAGTTTCATTTCAGCCTCAGAAGCCTGGACCTCATTTAACTTACTTAGCAATTCAGCTCGCTACAGAAAAAAAATATAATCACTGTTAGAACTGCTGTACCAGCAAAAAAGATTCACTTCAAGTTCTATCTTACTCAGCTACCAAAATCAACTGGAGTTTAGCTTGAGTAAGGACTAGGGGACAGAGCCATACTCTATTTGCATGCTGGGGAAAACCATGATAAGTTAGAGACACACACCATGGAGGTGTTGCTAGTGACCCCATGAGTAAGGCTGGTCAAGGATCATCATCCTACTTATTTCTCTACATTTTAATTGATGGAATTTTGTCTCATTTTGGTACAATACGGGTATTGGAGCCTTTCATTTTGCTACTCATCTTGAAAAAGGTAACGTATGCCCAATACTTTTTATTTATAAATAACAATTTTCACCTTCAAAATACTTTGCAAATATTAGCCAATCCTCATAATAATACTTCTAAGAATCATCCCTATTTAACAGATGCTCAAAGTGGTTAAGTGACTTGCCCAAAGCAGGACTACCGACAGTCCCCGGGTAGCTGTATACTTTTACCAAAAAAGCAGCAGTTAAATAGTGAACGCTGTTCCCATTTAAACTGGCAGCAGGCTTCAGCGTCAACCTCCCACTGAAATGCATGCGGCAGTCTACACAGTTCTTGACACTGCACTGGGTTACTAGACACACCTCTGCTCCCCCAAGCTGGTGATAGACAGATGCTATAAAATGATTCTAAGGATAAAATCCTTGCTCATATTCCCAGGGAAGCCACTCTGGAATCCTGTTGACAACAGCCCTGTTTAAACAGTTTTCTTTAGCACTGCCTCAACCACAGCTGGGCAGAGCCTTATGACCGAGATGCAACCTACCTGATTTTTCTTCTCTTTCTGCTCTAAAACTTTCTGCAAGATTTTCCTCTGTTTTTTGCTCAGGGGCTTCTTCTCTCGTTGTGTGTCACAAGCTACTTTTTTCGTCTTTGTCTTTTTAGCTGGCAGGACCAGGGCATTACTTTCATCCACTCCTTTCAGCTTTGCCTCATCTGAAAGTGTCGGTTTTGGTCAGTCACAGGCCCTGGATAGCTTATTTTTAACAGGCTTATTGCAAAGCTCGCTGCTTTTAAATAAAATGGCAATAGCAACAATTATATTATTGACAAAGCCAATAGGATGGTTGTGTAGGGAAACAATGCTCCTCTCATTACGGTTGCTTTCATGATCAAATCCGTCTTTTCTTGTTTTTGAGTAATACCACTGCGAAAAAGGCTAAGTTTTCATAATCAAAACATTGTACCAAATAATCCTCCCTTGGGAAGTGAGCACTACCCTATTTTCATAATGAAGGAAGGGGTACACACAAGCTAGGTGACTTGTCCAAGCCCACACACCAAGTTAGCAGCACTCAAAAGCTCCACCACGTGGGTCTAAAACCGGC
Organism: Terrapene triunguis; assembly: GCF_002925995.2. Taxonomy (NCBI): domain Eukaryota; kingdom Metazoa; phylum Chordata; order Testudines; family Emydidae; genus Terrapene; species Terrapene triunguis. The sequence continues at coordinate 9,188,362 of NW_020664585.1, forward strand.
CTTGACTTTGGTCTGAACTTATTGTCACCTCTTGTTGCTGCTAAAAGGTAAGTAACCCTGGATTTATCGATCGGCTTGTATCTGAGATTAGGGCAGGTACAGCACAAGCAAATGCAGTGCAAGTTTCCCCACACTGTCAATGACAATGTACCTCAAAACTATGACAGCTGAGGGGCAATTCAACCTCCCAACCAGTTCATTTTCTTCCAAAAAAAAAAAAAAAAAAAGAGACATTAGGGCTCAGCAGGAGTGACTTGGTGTGCAAAGGGGTCACCCATTCAGGAAGGAGAGTGAGCGTACAAGGAAGTGTGAGCGTGCAAGGGGCACCCACTCAGGAAGGGGTGAGTGTGCAAAGGAGTTACCCATTCGGGAGGGGGGGGAGTGTGCAGTGGAGGCGCCCATTCCGGCCCCTCTCCCCCCGGGGCGGTCATAGGGCGCCGGACTCACCTCCCAGCTCCAGCTGCACAGGCTCTGGGGCGGGCGGCTGCAGCCCCCAGGAACTCCCCGGCAGCCGCGCCTTCCAGTTGTGCCTCTTGCGAGCTTTGCCCATGGCGGGGGCGGGCGGGCAGCGCCAGGAGCAGGGACCCGGCCCGAGACGGGGAAGGGGCCGCCGGTCGGGCTGGCACCCACGTGCGGGCACCAGAAACAAACACTTCCGGGGTCGCAGCCCCAGATCGCGCGAGAGCTGCAGGGTCAGGTGGTCGGGGGCGGGGCGAGAGAAAGGCGGGAGAAATGATGCGGGGGGCGGGGCGTGGATGGAGTGACACAGAGCAGGGGAGGGAAGGAGACAGAGGGAGTGGAGGGATGGAGGGAGAGAGGAGGGCAGTGGGCGAAGGGGCAGAGGAAAGGCTGCAATGCAGAGCCTGGCTTTCCTCTCCTTTGTGTGTGCAGAGCAGATCAGTTGCACCTTTCTATTGCCCATAAACTCAGCAAACCAGCACTGGCTGTTTCACCTCTCAGATAAAATACAGCTGCAAGGAAATACCCTCTGTGTGTGTTTATTGCCAATAGCAACATGAGATTAGAATGCATGCAATGCAACTAACTGGCGCCCTCAGGTTCCTCACAAATGGCCAGCTCAGTATAGCATTTTGGAATCATAAATATGCATGTGAGTAGCCCCATGGGTTGCAGTGGAACTTAAGCAAAGTTTATCCATCTTGGAAGGATGAAGGGCGGAGTTGACTGTGCTAGTAGATGAAAGAATTGCTACTCAAAGTCATTCAAAGTAGCTGTTTCTTCAAGATGTGTTGTCCTGTCCACATAGATTCCACTTAGTGTGCACACCATGCACATGAGATTTGATTCCATTGGGGCTTTCATCAATAGAAGTTGGTCTAATTAAAGATATTACCTCACCCACCTTGTCTCTCTAATATCCTGGGACCAATGGCTACACAACCACACTGCAAACTACAAATCATATGTATACAATAACACTGAACTGCAATCATTTCTAGCATGGAAGCAAACTGGCATAATACCCCTCCATGCTAGGCACTGTACAAACACAAGGCATCCCTTACCTGGATGATCTAAGTGTAAAACAAGGGACCACAGATGGATACAAATGGAGACAGCAAGAAACCAGTGGGATGAAACTGTTAATGCTGAAAAGTAAGCAAACGTCTTACTTCTCACATGTACCTATGCCTCATTGCCAACCCCAAGTGTTCAAAAATCACAAGTCGGGCACCTCCAAAAATAATGAGATTTTATTTAAAAAAAATTGGGGTTCTTTTTATTTGGTTTCTGTTTTTTTAAGCTTTATGGTGCACTGTCATTTTCAAGCTTTTCTCCACAACCATGAGGACTAGAAATTTACTGTTTTTGTTTAGAAGGTGATATTCTCACCTAATCACATGCTTCCAGGAGCTTGGTGTAATGCTGGCAGGCCAGATGCCAGCTCTTACCCAGGCATTAGCTAAGAACTGACAACCTCATAGCTGGGGACCAGACCAGGTCACGTGTATGTTAGTTTTGCTCAAAATAGGTATTAGTCTTATAAGAATGTATTTAGTGTTTAGACTCTATTGAATGCTTGTAAATTGCTGCATGCATTAATCTCACTTGTAATGTTGGTATTCCATGATATAAGAAAATATGTAAGTTTTGCTTCATAACTGAAAATATTTGCTCTGAACTTATGAATTCATGAACAGGAATCATTCCCCCCTGCAGGAGGCGGGAACAGGGGATGTTCTTGGGCATCATTGCCCGGTGCCCAGGACAGATGGAGGGACTCTGGCTCTCCACAGGGACCTGGGCTCCCCTGGGCAGCTCTTACCATGGCCTAGCTCCGGCTTGCGGCCTGGCCAGGGGGTGGGGTGTTGTGGGGAAGAGGATGAGCAGGGAGTGGGGCCTCAGGGGAAGAAGAGGGCAGGAGGTGGGGCTCCTACATGTGTATATGTTTGCTTACTTTAATCTCTAAATAACATTTATTTTTCCTAGTTAATAAATAAACCTTTAGATAGTTTATTACAGGATTGGCTACAGGTGGTGTCTTTGGTGTAAGATCTAGGGTACCAAATGATCTGGGGGTAAGTGACTGGCCTCTTGAGACTGGGAGCAAATTACATATTATGTGTTTTGTGTAAGTGACCATTTATCACTCAGTCCAGTTTGTCTGGGTGGCAAGATAGACTGGAGAGTCTAAGGGGACTGTCTTTGACTCCATGGTTAAGTGTTATAGTGACCCAGGAGTTCACATTTGTTACTGGCTTGGTAAAATCTAATTATAAAACACCCCACCAGTCTGGGGTCTCTGCCCTGTTTTGACAGTCTGCCCTGACGTAGACACTGGCACTCACAGTCATGAGCCAGACAGCATGGGGGCGAGTGTTAATAAAACCATCAAATATTGAGAGAGATTAAGATCAAGAGATTTAGCAACACTGCAGTGCTCCTCAGGAGCAGGGTGGTACAGCTTTCCCTGTCCCCCAGACTGGGACAAGTTTCTCCAAGGACACAACTGCAGAAAGCCCTACCCTGCACTGCTCTATCACCTTTGGTCTCCCCTCCAAGGACCACGCTCATAGGAGCCTGCTTAGCTCCCCTCGCGCCAGGTAATTTCACCCCTCCTCTAACGTCCAGAGAAGAAGGCGGGGCTGGAGGGATGGGTCGGGCGGGGAAAAGGGGTTTTGAAATTCCCGCGTGCAGGTGGCCGTTGGCCGCGCGTTGTCTCCGCCGCGCGCCCCGGCTGTGGGAGGTCCTAGCTTGGGATGCGGGGGCCGCACTCGGGCTGCGATAGGCCCTGGCCCCCGTGGACAGGCCGCCGCCTCCTCCCACCAGCGTCAGGCAGAGCGAGACCGTTGGTGCGGCGGTTCAGCGGGGACAAGCCCGGCCGCCCGCCCAGCCAAACCGCCAGCAGGGAGTCGGCGCGCCCGCGCCGGACAGATGTCACCCCTGATGATCTCCCTACCCCAGCCAACCAACGCAGAAGTTGTCTCGTGGTGGCCTGAGAGCCCCCCCGTGCACACAGCTGTAAGCTGTTACAAGACCTCCAGTAAATGCAGGATCTCAACCAGAGACCTGTCAGGTCCTACACAGGGCTGTGGGCTGAGCGGCCTGGGCTCTGTCTACACCCACCTCAGACATCCCCATGCAGGCAGCAGGCTGACAGACGCAAACAAAGTGCACCTGAAGGACACGGCCCCACCATTTGTACTGCTGCACTGACAAATCAGCAGGCACCTGCTGCCATGGAATAGTGCTAGAAAGGAACAGGGTTGGGGAGGAAGCATTGCTGCTGTAAAATCTGTGGGGGCAATGATCCACCCTCTTTAGTCTTTTGTGACTTTTCCACAGACGAGGTGGGCAATGGTCATAGATCACTATCAACAGAACTACGTGCAACTATCAAGGGACTTGTATAGCATAGGTAAAAATAAAGACGCGCCTGCTTCTCTTAAAGGGCTTTAAGCTGCAGGGTTATCATCACAAACGATGTATGATGCAACTTTTCTCTAATTTAGACAGTCAGGTGCCATCATACCTCTTTCTCAAATAGTACAAGAGTGGAGTTCCAGAAAATTACTTTCCTCCAAACAGATGCTTTGCAACAGAACAGTCTTAAGAGCAGTACAGGTCTCAGTGCAAAGTTTCAGTAAACATTTATTTTGTTTAAGCTTAGTCACAATACCATAATTCACTTGTGAAATCGGTCTACAAATAGTTAACTACATAATACATTGATCTGGTGGTCAGAGAATAAATAAAGCCATGTATAGCTCTGTAAAAATAAGTTTGATATTCATAACTACTTAAAATATCAGCAAAATCCAATATTTCCTTAAGGGTCATATGTCAAAAGTATACATACACAATTTTCTTCAGAACAAATAATTCTACATAACAATTCGCACAAATTTAAACATGATCTAAACTTTAAACTTCATGTACAAAACAGGATGTGAAATTAAACGACTGACATCAGTGCTGAAAACTAGTGCTACAATAGCAAATATAATTCCTGGTTAAAAAGAAGAAAGATCAATTTTTAATGTGCTAATTGTAGTCACAGTTCAATGGAATTATCCAAAAATTTAAAATACATGCAGATACAATAAAATTTTTATTCTCAAAAAACAGACAAGTAGAACTTACAGTCAATAACATCATTAGCTGCCAAAAACGGATTATTAGTATGTGAGGCAAATCACATTAAAAAACTTTACACCATCAAAAAGCTAAGGTTGGTACTGAGTCTATTTTCCACATTAACTATGCAACGAGTCTTTAAAAGCAAATCACAATTTGAAGAACACACTATTAAGTACAGTACTGAGCTACACCAGATTTTGTACATTGTACTCTGACATTCAATACCACTTTTGAAAACATTACATTCTGAATACAAAACAGTTAACTACAGGTAAGGTGTGTACTTTAAGATAAATTGCTACAAAGGTAAAGCTTTGCAGAATGTTGATGTATTGAAATACATACAGTAGTTTCAAATATTAGACCCTAAAGTATGACATAAATACTTAAGATCTTTATGGAATTTCTGTTAAAGCCAGACAGCTTGAGGTCCATCATAAACTATCATGTCAATCAATAAAGTAAGGTGACATTCTTCTAAGTAGCTGCTGAAGACAGGACAATAAAAAGGAGCAGTTTAATATTACTAGCCTCTAGAACTGATGACAGGATTTGTTAAACTATGCTAAAGATTGCAAAGATACTACTGCCCATCTCAGAATGAGCCGTTTAGTAATTAGAGCAAAGTACTGGGAGTCATGAGATCTGGTTTTATTCCTATCTCTGCCACTGACTTGCTGTGTGGTCGTGGGCAAGTCACTCAAACTCCGTGCCTCAGTTTACTCCTCTGTAAAATGGAATGATTACATATCTTTGTAAAGTGCCCTGAGGCCCTCATAAAAGGCAGTATAACACAGTCACTGCCTATGGAATGAATTATGAAGAATGGAGTAGAAGAGCCTAGTAGGTGAACAGTATAATTTTGTATGGAAAAATATTTGTAAAATATATTTACAAAAGTAACTTGAGAACTGAAATACACATCAGATTAGCCTTCCAAAAACATTTTAACTACTGTGCACATTAAATTCAGAGCATTTTCAAGTACAATCATTTAATTTTTGTTTGTGCTCTTTCAAAATAACTACTTTTGAAGTTAGCAGACTATACACTGAGATAATTGAATATTGGGAAACAATACTGATGAAAATAGCCAATTTTAAATCAACTGCCCAAGCATATTTGTCTTGTCTATTTATAACATCTTAAATTTTCTACTGGGTTTAAAATGAAACATTTCACTCTGCATGGGATGTAAGTAAATACAAAAATATATTTTCCTGCATACAGCAGGGTGGGCAAGTTTGGGAGAAGAGTGTTGACACAAAAGTGCTGGTTTTACCAAAAACTAAAAAAGTGACATAAAAAAAGACATGGGAATAATATGAATATAATCCAAAAGTAAATTTTATGGTAACATTTTAATGTAATTATGTAATATGCAACTCTTGTTATTCTTATATTTTTTTATCTTCAATACTAAATATAGATTACCTAAAATATAAACATTTTATGTAAAATATAAATCATTCATAGAAAAGAAAACAGGCATGAATGTACAGACTTCAGGTGACAGTTACACATCCCTGTATTTCTTTATTTAGGATACAGTTATGCAAAACTGACTCATGTCACCTTCTCCCCCGGTTGTCCCATTGAAGACAGTGCAACTATATACTCTAGTAAGGTTTGTTTGCAGGCTTCAGTCCTTAGGCCCAAAATTCACAAAGCACTTTGCTAAATTGGGGCTTTAATACCTAATTTAAGAGTCTACTTTGTACCCTGATCCTACAAGCACTACTGAGGGTAGTGATTTTTACTGTGAATAGTCCCATTGATATCAATAGCACTACATCTATTAGAGTTCACAGGGTTGAGCCTGTAGGACCCTAACCTAGTTTTTAAAGTATAAGAATGAAGAAAAAAGTTTAAATACAACATTATTATATGGAAGCCTGCACATAATCATACAATTTATTTATTGTTTTATAGGCAAGGGTTGGTTTGTTTTTTGGGGGTTTTTTTTGGTTAAATCAGATACTTCGCAATTTTCAACAAAAACTTCGTAAGGATTCACGGTTTTTGCATTTGCATATGTGGCCACTCAGATGGCATGACGGATTAAAATGGCTCACACTACATACTGTCAATTGCACATTATACCAACTAACTAAGTTTAAGTGATCACTGACAAGTTGGTGCCAAAGGTCAAAAAACCCTACATTTTAAAATGCCCATAAATATGGATTTAAAAATAAATCATAGTAATACATGTTCAATATGACAGACCAAAAGAGAGATTAGGCAAGTAACAAGCATTTTTTAAAATAGTCTTGTATGCTTCAGCATTAAAAATTAAAAGGAAATTTACAATGAAAATTCAATGAAATGTTACAATCCTGGTTAAATCCCAAATCAGCAAGTTGAAGACAGAATGCCAAATTCTTCTTAGATGGTTATATGCAATTCCTCTGAAGAAAACAGGGACACATGAAATAGCAGTTTTTGGTTCAGCACCAGCTTTTATTTTAACACAGCTTTTTAAAAATATTAGAAACAGGTTCTTCTGTAATGATGGTGCATTTTACCTATTTAGGTATTTATACTGTGCTCATTGCTATGGTATAAATGCTTTCCCACCAGACATCCCCGTAACACCCTTGAAAGCACTGCATTACAAAAGTTAAATGATTTCTCAGACTTTCTTCCCTGAGGTTACCTTTGTCTCAACACACTTCAAGAAATCTTACAAAGTCAGTGTCATAATGATCTAGCTTGTTAGCATGATGAGGATACAAATACATACACCCACCAAAATTAAGTTGCTTCAGAGCTCTCTAACATCACTTTGAAATAATCCCCTATTTTATACACACTCCATAATGTGATTGACCTCCCCAAAGATCCACTGGGGACACGGACTTCAAGCAAAAAGCACCCATAAGACTTAAAATTTTAGAAAAAAATCCAGATCTTCCTCAAGATAGATTTATTGCTGCTCATTGGTCCTGAGAAAGCTTTAAGCAACAATACATTTGGAAGTATTTTATCTGCTGCATTTTTTGTTCTGAGGAAGCATGTGGGTCCTGAGATTTAAAAAAAAAAAAAAAAAATCATATTTCTTCCTATGCACTCCTATGTGGAAAATGCTTTACTGTGAAGATCAAATATAAACTACTCTGCCACTGAAAATTTGCCAGCACATTACATTTCTTATCCTCATAGCAATTTTTGTTTTATTAAACTGCACTTTAAAAAAAACAAAAAAAACCCCACCACTGACGGCAAAGTCCATAATATGAAAAACTAAGAAAGAAAAGCTCATACCTGTAGAGTGTTATGGGTTCTTCATTTTGGACTGGCTTTAAAGGGCTTCTGATTTATGAAGTAACTCCCTTCTTGCCATTAAAAGCTATGGTATGATATTTTTTGGCCTGAATGTGAGAACATTTTTCATACTATATGAAAAGGCAACTTCAGGCAATGAAATAAGTCAACAGTAAATTAGAATGCTCACAACTTTGTAAAAAAAAAAAATTAAAACGTGGACCCACAATCACTACTTCTCAAGAAAAACATTTGGTAGCTTGAGTAAGATTTTTTTTAATGTCAAATTTGCATAATGCTCAGCTCAGCTTCAATATTTTAAATAGATTACTCAATTTGCTTTTATAAAAATTCTACAAAAAAGATGTTTTTAAATGCTTGTAAAAGTAAGCGTTTTCACTGATAAAATTCTAGTCATGGATAAAATTCTCTGAATATACAGCTAACATCTCTTATCTTATTTTACAAGTATAATGTTTCTGAGTGTATAGTCTAGATAAATTACTCTTATTCTTCTTAACACATGATCTAAAGTTTTAACATTGCACATTTTTATCATGTGATGTTTTGTTGCTTAGTAACTTTCAATGAGATATAGTGCTTAGTAACCTTCTAGTGAGCTGGTGTAAAGTGATCTATAGGTTTTATTTCATTGGTCATTGGCTCTGTCCATGTTTTCCATTATCCTAGTAAGACGTATGTTCAGAAGTCTAATTTGACTGTCAATATGGTCAATCTTCTCCTCAAGGCTGCTGCTGCTGTTTCTCCTCCAGTAAAATCCAACGGGCCCAGTCATGAAGTAGACTGCTACAACAAAGCACAGAGGCAAGACTGCATGCTCTGGTTCTCCTTCATACTTCTGGAGGATGTATACACATGAGAGGGCAAACAGAGCAACTCTTACAATCCAGAAGAAGCGACCAAACAGCATATGTAAGACACAGAAGAAGAATCCAAGGAAGACAGACAAAAACCAATAGGCAAGTAAAACAGCACCAATCAGCAGAAGAACACGGGTAGGGTTGTTGGCAACTGCTGCAGGGCTGAAATAATGAGTCAGGTTGGAAGCTGAAAAATAAAAACAAATTTATGAGAAATTAAAAGATAGTTTAATTACATCAGGCAAAGGTAAGTGTAAACTGTGAGCATAACTAGTGAAGGGCCATATATCTGCAGAAGTTTCAAGGCTGCGGTTTCTAAAAAAAAAGGGGGGGGGGGAATGACCAGAGTACTGGATAATTATAAATATATATGTACCCTTGTGTGCCCCTTTCATATAGCAGCAATCACTACATTATTTCTATGGTTGTGACTGAGTGAATTCACTTCAGTTAAAGAGAGGGCCACACTAGTCCAGGACATAAGTTTAGAACGAAGATCAAGGGTAAATATGGCCTTCATGTAGTAACAACGTTTAGATATTATTTGTTAAGCTGCATTCAGCATCACACAACAGAACAGTACATCCACCTTTAGGATCACGACTATTTCTACCCTTTGTTTCTTTTCATTCTCCCTCTGCCCCCATCTTCCTTTGTTTCCATGCCCTTTCCCTGTGTGTCATTCCTTTTCCCCCTCTGCATTTCTTTCCCTGCAGCAACTCTCAGTTTACCCTTTGGACTTCTTCCTCATCCCATTCCATCTGATAAAATGATCAGCAATAAAATAATGACAACATGTAAAAAATTAATGACAGGAACTCCATATGCATGCAAGACTGCTTAAACTTATTCAGCTTCGTGGAGTCTAGATCCCAGAACCATTAGAAAAATAATTTAGTTAGAAAAACATTATTTTAATTTTTAAAGTGTCAATTTTTTACTCTATGGATTACAAGCACAGTCATCGTCATCAGAGAGCCACATATCCCAAACTTTTCCTTCAAAATTCACACAACACCGGAGCAAGGTGCTATTTCCTAGGCAAGGTTTATAAGCACAAATGAGTGTGTCACCATATTAGAGCACATGGGCAAGCCACAGCAATATGCCCTGGTTTCGGAAAAGCTAGGCATTCAGTCAAACCAAAAAAAGATAGTAGTAGTAGAATGTTCTCTCCACGTCTAACCTAACTATTGCAAAGCACATTATAGAAAAGTGCTCCATTAACTTCAACATGGTTTCCATCATTAAGTGACAAACTTAGTAGATAAAAATCCTCTTAATATGTCCCTGTTCCAGCCCCAATGTCCGATTTACAGCACCCCCAGGACCATGGGTCTTCTTTTCTCTCTTACAGAGAGGAAAGGAGTCACATTTACAGACTGCTCTATATGACCATACTTAGCATTAAGAATGTTACAAATATCACAAATGGCAGTAAGAAAAGGCAGAAATGAACAGCAGGGAAAACAAGAGAAAACTTAGGTACAGGCAAGGAAACAGACAAAATGAAGGACGGAAAAAAAACGTGAAAATACCGGGAAAAATTATGCAGACCTTTTCATTCTTTTCTAAGGAAAACTTTACAATAACTGTCCTCGCTCCAGAGAAATATTTTCAAGGCATCCTCATCATGCTAACACAGTAAAATGATTAAGCTACACAAACCCTTTAAAAGTTTTATTTCCCAGACCCCTGCCCAGAGAATCTAGCAGTGTTGAGTCCTGACTGCAGTGCAAAGTTTTTCTCATATTGCTTTACCAATATACTTCACCCACTTCTGGAGTGTTAGAGCAGAGTTGGGATAGATGGAACTTGAGGGATTAAATTGTAAGAAAAGGAGAAACAAACTAGAGGTGGGAAATAGTCCCTATCAACGCATTAGAAGGGGTAGCTACCTAAACCAGCCTTCACAGTTGCATACTCTAGGTGCTCTAGAAACTGTCCTCTCCATTCTCTTTAGTGGATGACACCCAGTCACAAGTCTCAAAACACCCAGTGAAGAACAAAGATTAACCACTAACCCGTCCAGATTTAGAAAGATATGCAAGACATCTCTTTGCCCAGATTTTCAACTCCGTGAATTATCAGATCTTGGATTTTAGCTCACTGGTCAGATCTCTTTCCATTCTCTGCTTCAAAGCTACACAATGCAGAGTAGCAGGATTGTTTTACTTCTTTTGTTTGGAAGTATTAATGACAAAATGTAAACCCTGAAAGTGCTCCCAGAAACTGTGGTGATGAATGATTTAGAAATGCATGTAATAAACAGGTATAAAAAATAATACAAATGCAAAGGTAATACATACCTTATTAATATTCTCCATCCTTCCCATACCTGTAAAAACATCCATAAGGATTATCTGCATAATTTTGGGTTTAACAGACATCACACTTACCATCAATTCCAAGAACATCCAGCACATCAGTCCATATTCTCCAGAAGGTGTCTACTAATACATCCACACCGTAAACAAATCTTTCTGTCAGCCTAGAGAAAAACTGTAAAATAAAATGCTACTGTAAAGAATGGCCATTGGAAATCAACCTTGAGGGGTTTATGCAGTTTATTCAATTTTCAGTACATCTAAAAATATATATACATCACTGATTGATCAATCAAGGTACATATATATTTCCCTTTACCATAGTATCTGAGTGCCTCCAAGTATTTAAAAATAAATGTAGCAAATCTTTCTTCCCTTCCAGATCACAGGAAAAATTGAATTAACATAGTTTTTGTTTGCCTGCTTGTTCATGTGTGTGTTATTTGCAACAGGTTCATAACTGGTGTGTGAAAACCAAAAACTCTTTCAATGTAATTCTCAGATATTTACTGAAAACCTGACAGGTAAATAAACAATGTGTTGGAGATCTACACAAAACTTTAATGACAGTGCAAATTATACTCATTCAATTCAGTAAATTAACATACCTTCATGTTACTATGATACAGAGGGAGTTAAGATTGAGAATTGTGAAGTTAGAAGACTGAATGAGAAAATGAATACACCTGAAGGCTGATTTGGTTTCCTTTGGGAACAGCCTAATCTAAATTTGTTTTGAAGATTACAATACTGTTAGTCTTATTTCAGTTCTTGTGTGTATCCCTGAAGAATTTGACCTGAATCCCTGAGAAGGGTCAGACAACACTGTGGAAAAAACACCTGCATTCTCTCAATGCTACTGCCTTCACTGCTATAGAAGCTACTCCAAAGGTTTTCAGGTCCAAATTTTGCCATTGTAGTGGCAGACTTCTGAAGACTGTCAGTATAAACTTCCTTAACAAAAAGTTATCAAGATTATAGATGAAAACGATGGATATTTGGCTCAGCTTGCTTCCTCTAATCTAGCACCTGCATCTTCCATGCTGCTCCCTAACGTACTGCCAGCTATTGTGCAAGAACCTTCTCCTGGCCTCCTAGTGACATTCAGCTCAGCCTTCCTCTCTCTCCATTTCAACAATCTTATCTGAACACATTTTCTTCTTTCCTTGCTCAGGTGTCTTGATTCTTTCCCTCTGATACTTTACTGTATTGAATACAAACAATTATGTAACTATATTTCAAAAAGAAATATATGCTCTGTATAAATTGTTTACTATTGCTTCTAGTTTACTCTCCCAGCACTAGTTCAATAATTCATCCACACTTCGATTTGTAATAACAAGGAGGAGACTAAGGATTTCTCATTCAATTTTTGCTTGGGATGCTAAGGCGTTCTCAAACCCGGTTTTTCTTTGCTTTAGACCACTAGAGGTCAGAGGGCCCTGGGTCCACAATATGAAAGTCATTGCCCACTGCTTCTAAGCCGCATGAACCTGCGCTACTATCTGGTGGATTAGAGATGCAGAGCAGCCACCCACAGCTCGCTGCTGCGTTGAGTTGCTCACAGTGCTCTTCCCGTCCAGCCCATGGTCCCTGTCAAGGCTCTTGTCTGCTGGCTAATCCTTACAACGGGGTCTCATTTAAGTTTTCGGGGAGCAGAATGTCTGCGCGGAGGGGAGCTGTTTATTAGCTCATAAACCCCATGAAAACGTGCACGCACCAAGCCTCCCCCCTTCCAGCCTCCTCACACGCAACCGAGACCCTTCGGGGCGAGGAGGCAACCAAGGCAGGCGGCCTCCGTGGTGCTTTCAACGATTCCTACTTCCACCCCCCTCCACCCCGAGCGCGGCTCCCAGGCAGCCTTAGTCCCCCAGGGCCGGCGCGGGGCTTGCTCGGGGCCTGCGACGGGAAGGAGAGGAGGGAGCCTGCGGGGAGCGCCCGAAGCCGGGGACGGGAAGGGCGGCTGCGCGGGATGGCGGCGGGGGATCGCCCGCAGGGCCCGCGCGTTCTCCGCACCCCGCTCCAGGGGCTCCCATGGGAGGGCCGGGGGGTGTCTCACCTTCTGCAGGGCCCGCACGTTCTCCTCGCCGAACAGGCTGCTCACCCCCTGGTAGATGCCGCTGGCCGCCCGGCGGAGGCTGTTCTGCTTGTCGGCGCCGCGGCTCCGGGCCGCCCAGGCTCCAGGTCCCACCACCTCGCCCAGCAGCAGCAGGAGAAGCAGCGCCAGGCCGGGCACGAGCCGCCCCCTGCCTCGCGCCGCCATGTCGCACAGCCCGGCCAAGACCACCTAGCGCCGCACGCTGCCGCCTGTGGCCGCCGTTCCCAGCATCCTCCCGCCAGGCGGGCAGCGCCGGAGTCCGGCGGCGGCTGCAGCGCCCCCTGCGGGAGGCGGAGTGGGAGGGCCTGTCCCTCGGGGCCGCCCGCCCACCCAGGAGCCCCCGGCGAGCCCGGCTCGGGGAGCCCTCATCGCAGGGCGCCCCTCGCCCCGCAGAGTGACGGACACCGCTCAGCGGCGCGACACACACAGCACCCCCCTGACAGCACAATACACACACTGCACACCCCTCCCCTCACAATACACACCCCTCCCAGCG